>NC_041744.1:43900051-44126595 GCF_004115215.2 Ornithorhynchus anatinus | reverse complement strand
TCCCTGGAGGATTTTCCTTTCTTCCCTGTAAAAAGTCAGAAATTTTTTTGCAATAAAGACCCTATGATCTTTGCTTATCCTTTCTAATGCAAAATAGATAGTGACATCTATTTAGCATAGGTGAGTTGTATCCACTAGGTAACCACAAGCTTTCTTAATAAAATATAAAGATAACACTTCAAATTAAGTACACTTTGTTTTGCCCTGCCTTGTTTTCACAAGGTTTTTTGGCTAGAGAGCTGTTAGGGACTAAGAGAAAATTCACCCCACTGTAGGAGCTTGTTTGAATCAAGAACTAAATATCTTGTTTTTATGAATGTACACGTACATATACATAATGTGTAAAGATACACATACACACATTGAATATCTTTCATTAGTGGTTCAGAATGACATTGTCACTTGATTATGTAATCATATTCACTGAGGGTTTGATTATTGACTTTCATTGTATTCATTTTGATTTGGGCAATTATGATCTTGGAAATGCATGAATGGACTTCATAATGTTCCCAGTAGAAAAGTCTATTTCATTTAGTGCATTTTCATTTCATACCATATTTTTCACGGAGGCAACTAAAAACCCATACCTGGGCATAGGAGTAGAGCTGTCCTTCATTTTCAGAGATATGGCTATTATCTGGGTATGTTAGTGAGGCCGAAAAGATTGATGCAGGATTGCCAGTCTGTCCATTGCTTGCTCTTAAACGTATATTTTGGTTATGCTGCTGGTAATCATCACCCCAAGGCAGAAGAATATCAGACACTGTCCTTTGGTAAGGCTGGTTTTTTGAAGAGGGCTTCTGTTTAGGGGTGAGGATACCCCCGCATGAGTAGACTATGAGTTGGTAGTCATGAGTTGTTTGAGTTGTTTTTCCGATAGTAGTGACAGTTTGCGTGAAACCATCCACAGCCTCTCACTCACCTCCTGTCACCAGTAGCAAGCATTGTGAGAAAGCTGACTGGGCTAAGGATGCATACAGTCTGTGGACGTAGACCAGATTATCTCTGGGAACCCCTTTGGCAGCAGACATTGCAATGTCCTCATCCACATTTGACACCGATCTTGAGTGTAAATGTCCTGCGGTAATCGTTTTATTCATTTGCCAATCACATGTACATATTATTCCTTAAAAAAATTCCTAGTGAGCCCTAGTAATATTGAGTATTAGAGAACATTACCATGATTCTCACTCTTCTGACCCTGCGTTATCTAACCATTCCAAAACAAGTTGCTTCTCCAAATCCCACAGTCAAAGGTACTGACTCTTTATAGGCCGAATTTCCCTCCTGAAGTAGCTCAGACACAGCTATGGAAACTACCATGTAGGAGGCCATGGGGCAGGGTGGAGTTTGGGACAAGTTTAATAGCCCAGGAGCTGAACTCAACCCACTTTCTCTCCCAAGAGAATACTCCTTTCTGCTCATGGTTTTCAGCCAACTCTACCTACTCCAACTCCCTCCCACCTCTCTGCATTTCTCTCTCTCTTTTTCTCCCTTTTCATTCCTCATCCACACCTTCTACACAGTTTCAAACAAGGGAGAGTGCTTGTTGGGGGGATTTCCATTTATGAAAATATTATTTTCTCCAACACAGTTTCAATTTAAGATGTAAACGATGAAGATGACTAAGCTCTTTGTGGAGATAGTTATTCAGCATGTGGAAGAAACCCAGCATCTCCAAAAAATATGAATGTAAGTTCTGGATTCTGTATCCACTTCCTTCATGGCCAACAGCCTGCAGAATTGACTAGATTGACTTCCTATGACACAGTTCCCCTGGACAATACCTACAGTCTCCCGGATACCATGTCTTTGAGTTCAGTGCCCTATTTTCAAATGTGGTACATTCATTGTTTCATCATAATGGGTTAGAGCTAGAAAGGAAGGGGAAGTGAATTCAGAGTCTACTTTGATCCAATCCCCAAAGCGTCATTTGCCAGTAGTTCAATTTCATTGTGGGAATAAATATTCCAAACCTAGTTCAAAAAGAGCTTCGGTAGAGAGTCCGTGAGATCACTACTAGAAATACCCTGTGACATTATTGTTACACAATTCAGCATCTCTATTAATATGATTTTGCCACAGTTCTTATGTTTGGTAAGATTCATAATTAAAGCCCGTTTTCATCCTCCAGGATCCAAGGAAAAATGCATACAATTGTTGAAAAAGCAAATTTGATTATGATAAATGTGTTAATCAGAAATCCATTTGGAGATATTTAATTGCAATAAAAATGGAGAATCACCCTACAACTCTTTGAGTCTTCTTCCTGCTGCAACTTCTTATCCTGAGCTGAGTTCTATTGACACATACGGCCTTTGAGAGCATGGACTAGTGGATAGAACAAAAGCTTAGGAATCAGGCGACCTAGGCTCTAATCCTGGTTCCACCACCACCAGCTGTGTGACCTTCTCTGTGCCTTAGTTTCCTATCTTCAAAATGGGGATGCAGTATCTGTTCTCCCTGCAGTTAGGCTGGAAGCCCATGTGGGGCAGAAACTGTGTTCTACTTGCTCATCTCTACCCCAACACGTAGTATAGTGCCTTGTATACAATAAGCACTAAACAAATACCACAGTTACTATAATTATTACATTTCTTTTGAGAGCTATGTAGCCTTGGACTTCTACTCTGTTACCTAGGTGAGGTTGACAGAATTTTACTCTATAGGGTATAACAAGAAACATAGGAACCATGTTGTTTTGCTCTGATTGTTCTCTTCAAGGGACAAAGTGCACAGGAGACAACCAATAACTGCTGTTAAATCAACAAAGTCCATTCAAAGTGTGTGAAATGATCTCCTTTCACTGTTGTCTGTTTCTGACTTTTAATTGAATTACATGCCATTTTGAAGGGCTCAATAGCTATTATTTTACAATAACCTACCTGGTTATTTCCAGAACATTTTTCAGGATGCATGAAGCCATGAGACTGAACGAAGATGGATGTGTCAATAATCTGTGAATTATTGTCATTAACAATTTCATTTTCTTCCATGACAATTATTTTTGGTGGGCTACGAGACATTGCATAGTACTGCATGCTGTTCAAGAGGGGAAGATAGGTGTGGATTACCTAACAGAAATCTCACTAACTCTATAAGGAAGCTGCAATTGAATCAGATTTCAAATGGGAGTCACTGACCGGACCAGAAATATCTCATGAGGATCTGAAACACTGCTAATGCTGCTTTTCTTTTCTTGGGCCTAAAGTGTCCAATCCTATCTAGGAACACTTTTGCTTGTAAGGGCAATGGTGCCATTCTGATGACCAAGAAAGCAGTGCACCTGACCAGCTGAGCCTCCAGGCTTCTCCATGAGGAAGTACCTGGCATGGGATTGAGATGAAATTTCAGTGTTGGGGCTTTTCATAGACAGAGACTAGTGAGTCTTGGTTTTGCAGATGAACAATTTGAGATCTTCACAGTTGCCTCCATAGAATTTTATTTTCACCTTGATAGACACAGTTAAACCTTGTTTCTTTCATGGTGATGATTATCCTGTGATGGAGTATAGATATGATTTGCAATTAATGACTGCTATCACATTAATAATAATAATAATGTTGGTATTTGTTAAGTGCTTACTATGTGCCGAGCACTGTTCTAAGCACTGGGGTAGACACAGGGGAATCAGGTTGTCCCACGTGGGGCTCACAGTCTTAATCCCCATTTTACAGATGAGGGAACTGAGGCACCGAGAAGTTAAGTGACTTGCCCAAAGTCACACAGCTGGCAAGTGGCAGAGCCGGGGTTTGAACCCATGACCTCTGACTCCAAAGCCCGTGCTCTTTCCAGTGAGCCATGCTGCTTCTCCAAGCACTTATCCTATCCCACCTTGATTTCTGCATCTGCCTCCCTTTGCTGCCTCCTGTCTCTCCCTGCTCCAATTCATACTTCACTCTTCTACCCACATTGTTTTTCTATAGTACTGTTCAATCTACGTTTCCCCACTACTGAAGAACCTCCAGTAGTTGCCCATTCACCACTGTATCAAACAGAAACTCCCGACCATAGACTTCAAAGCACTCAATCACCTCTCCCCTTCCTACCTTACCTCCATGATTCATTCTACAACCCAGCTTATGCACTTCCCTCCGTAATGTCATCCTACTCATTGTATCTCATTCTTGTCAATCTTGTAGCCAACCTCTCAGTTACTGGAGAGACGGAGATTAGAGCCCCGGAGGTATGGTATACTTGTTCTGAGACAGGTAGGGAACATTCTGCTAACAGAGGGCTTGGGTTTATTTTTCTTGCCTTTCAGATCTTCCCCAAGAATTTGCTGCTTTCCCCTGATCATGGTCTAGGTGAAGGGCAGAGAACTTGGCTACTCTTGTTCCAAGGAGGAATCCAGAGTGAAGAATTGGCTAACCAAGTTGGGTGAAACCGGAGACATGGTTCTAGCTCATTCTGGAGCCGGACTGGAGTGGGCTGCCCATCACCATTAGCCCCCCACCCAGAGCCCAGGTACCAGGGACCTCCCTACACTCAGGAACGTTGAGTGGGGACGGAAGGGGAGCTCTGAAACAATCCCCTGGGAAACAGGACTGTCTTTCAGAGCCTGAGGCTTACAAAAGATTGGAGAAAGCTGATCTTTTCTCCCACTGCCAGGAACTACCAGATCTATTATGAGACAGTCCAATCCATGCAGAGAAGGAAAACAATGCCAGGAAATCCTTTTGGGAATCACAAACAGACCAAAGAGGCATTAGGCTGTCTCAGAGAGACATGGGGTTACCATCCCCAAGAGTGTTTACAGTTTCCAGCCTCCTTGTCTGAGAGAAAACCCAACCTGCTACCCACTTTCCACCTTGTTTCAAGTCTGTTTCAGCGTGGGCACAGTCATTGTCTCTCTTGACTTCTATCTCTCATCTCTTTCCCCTCCTGCCCCCCACCCTCTGATCCTTAGGCAGGAAGACAACAATGAATGCTTTTACTGTATTTATTAGAAATTTAAGACTTTTCCTCCTTGCAGACCAGCCCCTGCCATATCCCATCATAGCAAGCCTAGCTACGGTTCTCCTGGAAGTACTGGAGATGAAGAATATCTTGTCTCAGAGCTCCTATAACCAGCCTGGATCCTGATCCTCCACTGATCAGACTCCCTGACACCAACTCAATCCCTCCGAAGTCAGCAATTGGGATTATTAATTTTATAGTATTCTCACAAACACAGTATAATTCTCTCCATAAACTAAGTGCTCAAAAGATACCACTGATTGATAGATTGATTGATTGACTTTCAGCAGGATGCCAACTCTAATATGCTACCGTATTTATGGCGTAGGTAAATATCCCCATGTCTTCCTTTTGCAGGCAGGAGGCAGGACCCAGGCTTTGTATAATTTTGGGGTTAGAATGTCTAACTCCTAGTGGGTTCTTAATAATAGCTATCCTCCATCTTTCAAAGATGGTTGGATGAAGTTCTGTCCTTGAGTCACACTGTCTTCACCTGGAGAATCCAAAACATATTATCTCACAGGGTTTCAAAGTACCATGAAACAGCAGGGGTTTCTCCCATCGGTCGACAGATGGAAAAGGTGAAGATCAGGGAGACTGAATGACCAGCCCAAGTTGGCTCAACGGCTTCTAAGCAGAGCCAAGATTAGAGCTCCAGAGCCCAGGGAGCCTGTCTGTATGCCATCCCTATACAACCTCTGGCCTTTTCATGGGAACCATCGGAACTAAGATGGCAGAATAAAGTACCTGCTCTTTCTGGCTATCTATCCACAGCAGGCTGGAATTTAGAGCTGCACAGGCCATCTTGCTTTGTTCCCAGCTCATAGTTTCATTAGAGAAGTAGTAACAGCCGTTTCTGAACCCAATCCAGTCCTCCGGACAAAATCCACAGCCAAGTCCTAGATAACGAGAAAGGGTTAGTATGGACAGAATCAAATGTTTCTGGAGCATGCATTGTCAGTGTTTCTACGCTTCTTCTCTCATTCACAAAAATGCTTTGGTTCCATGTAAAGGTTTTAGAGCTCCTCATTCGGGGGCGGCCGTTCTCTAAATACCTCCTCCTTCTGCTACCAACAACCAAGAGCTTCAGAGCAAAGGAAAATAAGAATAATTACCCTCCCCCAACAGGGGCTTATCGTGTTAAAGCAAATTATATGAGAATTCATCAGTTACACTAACACTCCCCTTGGGAGAGCAGTGGACTGGGTGAAACAGCTCCTGAGTTCTGAGTTCTGACCCCACTTCCCCCTGCACTGCAGCCTCAGGCAAAGAAGGTTGTCTCTCTCTGAGCTGCTCTGGGATGGTTATTTGGACTGTTCAGTGCTCGCACCTATCTGTCTCATTGATGGCGTTTGAAGAAGGGTTTTGAAAGGAGTCTGGAGAAATTGCTTGTTGCTGGATCACTATAAGAAATTAGGTAAGCAGTGTTATCGGGACGGCGCTATTTAGATAGTCTAGATACAAGTCATTTATAAGGGTAAGTATCTTCACTATTTGAAGACTGACGGTAAAGTTATTTACCTTTGGGCAGCCAAGAAACCTGTTGTGGCCAGTAACACAAGGCAGAAGATCCCCAGAATCACTGCAGTGAACATCCAGAGGGGGCATTTTGAACCTACTAGTAGTGTAAATAATTCTAGCAATGATAATGTTTTTTAACAGAAGAAATACCCTAGTGCTCAAACACCCAGAATGCCTCCAGATTTTGTTTCATCGCCTCAGCCCTGGCATTGCCCAGTGAAGTTATCTCTCCATTTATCTTTAATGCCATCTTCTATCTCTTTAGACCTCACTGTTGGACCACCTTCCTTTAACATTTAATTTGTTTTTTTCTTTTACTGACATCCTCAATTCCTCATTTTGACTCACACAGAGACACGTATAGGAAGAGAAAGAGAAACGGAGATAGAGAAAGGACCCCTATGAATAGAGAAATATAGTCAGAGATACAGAGAAAAAGAAGATAGAGAGAAAATGAGTCAAAGGATGATAGATAGGGAGTGGGTTGGAGAGGCTCACAGACCACAGGCAAAACATTAAAATCCAAAGAACACAAAGCTTCATTTTGCGCACTCTATCCAACTTCTAACCTGATCATAAGTTAATGAGAACTGGAGAGTAGGAAATACCAATCAATCAGTGGTATTTATTGAGCTTTTTGTGCCAAGCACTGCACAGTGTGCTTGAGAGAGTACAACAGAGTTAATGAACAAGAAATCTTCACTCAAGGATCTTATAATCTGGAGGGGGAGAGTGGGTGGGCGGGGAGGGGAGGGTTTTCTTAAACGTTGCTGATGCTACCATTTGAAGATGAGTCTTTGTTTTTCAGTTCCAAATATGGTCCCAAACCTTGTCTTCATTTCAGAGTTGTACCAGTGAAAGTTGTTGGGAAATAACAGAAAAATCTGAAGGGGAATAAAACCGAGCCAAAGCAAAGCCTTTCTATGGGCAGAGCACATGAAGAGGATGGGAGAGTTTGACAGAATTGGTAAACACAATCTCTGCTCTCAAGGGCATAAATTCTGTAACGGTTTAAAGTACCTGGGAGTGAATGTAACTGCACAGTGATGTTGTTAGATTGAAGGTAGATTCTGAGGAAAGCGATGGGGTGTGTAGGATTGTAGGAGAACTGTGCATGTAGTTACCAAATTATAATGAAGTGCAGTGGGTGCTGGCTGTGTTGTGGTTTGAGGTGTCTTGATTTCTGTGATGAATTACCCAAGAAAACCCACCATGTGATCCTCACTTTGAAAACCTGTCATTCTAAGAATTTTTTAAAGCTATTGCTGGGAACTGACAACCTGAAAGACCCTATTTCCTCATACTGGGGCAGGGGAAGAAGAGTGGCAAATGGGTGAAAACAGGTGATAGATGGTTTCTGTGAGTTTGAGGGAGGGTGAATCACCAGTTATCTTCCCTCTACGGTCTGCTCAGGGATTCTCAGGAAGCTCCCCAGGTTCTCCCCTCCTTGACCCTGCTGGTGCTGAGGCCACCCTTATGTGGGGAGAGGGGTGGGCTAAGAAGAGGGCAGCTGCTCTAGCTGGTCTCTTCCTCCTCACAGCAGCCACAACCTCATGAGCTTCCTTCAGGTTTCAACCTATGGTTCCCTCCAGGTAAGGGTGGCTCCTTACCACCTAGGGAGGGGATGGGACACCAGACTTTTCATCTATTGTAGTGGAGTGCCCCTGGGCCGATCTGGCCTGATAAAGGTAACAAACAACAACAAGAACAACAACAACAGAAATAATAATATTGACAAACCCACCCAAGCTCATGTGGAAATGCCAGAGACACATAATGAAGGAGAACAACAAATAAAATCCAGTTTGGGAACCCTCACTGAGTTAATGCTGTTTAAACCAAGAGAGTATCTTTGCTGGGAATCTCTGAATGTGAGCAAAATTGTAATTATATGGGGAAATTTGGTTTAATAGAATTCTCCAAATGGATTCTTCAAAAACACATATTTAACTTGCTGGGCCCCCTTGGCTAAGGATAGTGAAATATCTAAATCTGTTGGAATAATTCAATACCCTGGGGCAGAAGACCTGTTGTACCTTTTCTCTGGACACTCTCAGGTGGGGTGCATTGCTGAAGTCAATTATGCAGCTTCAGCTCCGTGTAACTCACTGAATGCTCACTTGCTGATCTTCTGCCCTTTGTGTCCTTCGAGTTTTGGCCCTGCCACGGCAGATTAAGTCTTTCCTTATTCAGCTCTGAGTAGGTTATCTGCTGTTCGCTCATCTCTGCAGAGGGGAGGTGAACAAGAAAGTTTAGGAGCCAGCGTACTTGAGCAGAAGGAGAGGTAAAGGAATAGAGACAGCCATTGGACCTCCTCCCAGTTAGTGAGTAGAGTTCTCTCCAGTCCCGAGTGATGCCAAAGAAGTCTTTGGTCAGGAGGAGCCCTGGTCAGGGGCTGAGTAAGGCCTGTTGCCATTTCCAGTTCTTCCATATCCTCCAAGTGGAAGAACAAGAGGTGTAAAATGAGCCCCAAGGTGGAGAAGGCCAAGAAAGTGTTCCCGAATCAAGCTTCAGCTGACCTCCAAGCTGAGAGACAGCTCAGAACTCAGCCTTGATATGAATAACTAGCTTTTTCATGAACCCCAAGGTAATTTTCCTAAGCAGTCCATTGAGGAAATGGAATACTCCAGTTTGCTCAGACTCACAAACCTCATCCTGAGGCAGATTCTACTGATACACTTGAATCTAGCCTGGAGCCATGGACTTCTAGAGAAGGAAATTCCTCCAGGCCCCTAGGTCATCCATTTCACTGACAGTTTCTTCTTTCTCCAGTCCTTTTGCAGGTTCTTTAAATGGCACTGACAGATAGCTTCTCACTGACAAGGAATCAGAGAGGCACAGCCAGGATATGAGCCTCATAAATTGCAGAATCACAGGAAAACACACACACCCGCTCCCCAGGCCAGGACGAGGCATGGGCCCCTTGTGAGGGCAAGGGAAAAGTGGAGTCTCCGGGACATTCCAACTTGAGTAGAACTCTGTTGATTCTCAGCGGAGAGGTGGTCTCAGCGGTTCTGGTAGAATCATTGAAAGCAAGACCATCTGAGGCCAAAGGGCAAAATGACTAATGACCTGAATGTAGCTTACAAAACCATAAAGAGCCATTGAGTGTGGAATCTGGGAACACTCTGGCTGGAAATTATTGAGAGAATGAGTTGTTCCCAGGGAAATGGAGTTCCACGTGAATGCCCAAAACTGCGGAATGTTAGGGGAGGAGTCCACCACTGTGAGAATCAGCCAATTGGGCCCTTGAACTCTGTCTCCACAAAATTCATTCCAGCTTCTGCTGGGACTAAGGCCAGAAAAATATCTAACCCTGCTGAGTCAGCTGCATTTGGCATGTCATATCTTTGCCATTGAATCTCTCTGGTTTGCTCTCCTTTTGGGAAGACCCATGCAGTTTCAACTCAGTGTAGTTTGATTCCTTCTCCTTTCCTGAATCTTTGCTCTTCTTGTTTTTTTGGTCTTAGGGGCTGAACTGAGAGAAGCTTTTTTTTGTTCAACCCTATGTAGAAGACTTGTTGTTCCTTCATTTCTGCAGAGGGGAGATGAATGGCAGAGTGTAGACACCTTTGCACTGGGAGAGATGATATAGTGAAAAACAAGTAGGAGTCAACAGCAAGCTTTTAGGATCTGGTACAGTCTTCTTGATCCCTAGTGGACATGTAAGAATCCTTCTCTAGGGTTCAGGTGCGTCATAGGGGAGTAAGGTAAGTCAGGTCACAGGGCAGTGAGAGGTATTTTGAAATTCTCTCATGATCTCCATCTCCACTACATGTACCAATACTGTAACCAGCCATGAGGCAATAACTAATTTAATAAATTAGTGGAATTTACTGAGCACTTGCTATGTGCAGAGTGCTGTACTAAGCTCTTGGGATGGTACAGTACAACAGAGTTGCTAGATGCAGTCTCTGTCCATAAGGAGTTCACCATCTACAGTGGCAGACACAAGTTAAATAGACGAGGGATAGGCTGTAGAGAGCAATTTAAGAGATTCCAAAGTGAAGAAATTGGGTCAGATTTTATCCAAACAGAATTGAACCTCAAAAATATTTCTCCCTATAAAAATGCCAAACTGCTAAGTGACCTTGGGCAACTCACCTAACTTCTCTGTGCCTCAGTTACCTCTTCTGCAAAATGAAGATTGATACTTTAGGCCCTATGTGGGACATGGACTGTGTCCAACATGATTAACTTGTATCTACCCCATGCTTAATATGGCTTGACACATAGTAAGTGCTTAACAAATATCACAGTTATTATCAATAATAATAATAACTAATACCATAAAAAGTAAGTGGGAAATCATGCAACAGTCTCAGTTACAGGAACCACAGTCTAAACCCTCCAATCCCTATCGTTTCACACAAGACATTTATTTGAAAAAAACAAATACTTCTTAGCTCAAAAACGTTCTAAAGCAAGTCTTCTCCAAGCAGGTTGGAAAGAAAAAGCCAGAAAAAAGTTCAGAAACAGGAACAGGAGGGAGATAGACAGGAGTCTGAATCTACAAAGCCTCTGAAAATACAGTTTGGTCTTTAGGTAGATGTAGTTTCTTAGTGAGGTTTTCCTACTTCGTGTTCCTATTTCCCCTCACTCCCTGGCTCCATTTGTAAAACCAGACTGTGAACATTTAACAACCAACCATCCCATCAGAACCCTCATCAACCTGATGTTCAGGCCTTTTTCTGACTCTAAAGAGGATTTCAGGATCATTGCAGACCCACAGCTGGAAAAGAACTTGCCCGATCATCTCCTCCACCCACTTCTCCAAACCTTCTCCAAGCCTTCTCTAACCTTTTGCCCCCGCTTATCTTTCTCCCCTGATTCAATCCCTGGAGAGGCCAGTCCTAGACCCAGGAGTGTCATCAAGTTCTAAGCAATGCCAGGGAAATAGGAGAAAAACTTTACGACCTAGTATGTTTAAGTGTTATTCATGTCTCTTTAACAACTGGGTAGATTAGGCTTAAAATTGTCTTGCAGCTGTATTAGGTAACCCACAGTAATCTCTGTATGGTAATTGTTATTGAGCATATTTTAGAGACTTTTGAACATCGAAAAAATAGGTCTTTAATTCACTGCCCCTTTCTGGTTTGTATTTATGTCATGGGAATTTTAGTCCCCCTACCTTGAGTCAGATGTTAAAATATCAATCTGTGATCTGAAGCACCAAACACTTTCCAAAGTTCCAACCTTCCCCATTATCTGCTCTCATTGATTGGAAGATGAGTGAAAAGACAGTGAATTAAAGATAGGAAGACAGAGGATTCCATTGAACATACTACTTGGATGTTTATGGACATTAGAGATATAGAATCTCTTAAGGTGCAACTTCTATTACTGCATTTGTGTGAAAGTTTTCTGACATAATAATTTGAAATTATTTGAGAAGCATGCACACACACATGAAAACAGGGGTGCTGTTACTCTAGGTCAGACTGGAGAGGGGAAAGCAAGCAAGCAGATAAATACCTGTTTGGAGGAGACGTTCTAACGGCAAATTGGTCCAGGGGCCAAGGCTCGTGGCTGGAGGGAACCAGTGGGACGAGGAATCCAGGAATTCACTGAGCACCAGAAGGTCTCAGCCATCCATGGCACCAGTTTCCCTAGGAGGGAGAAATCCAGACCGATGAGCCCAGAGACCATGTGCTGCTCAGCCCAACCGATCTGGGAGCCGACAGTGCAGCAGAGGCTCACTGTATGATGGTCGAGCTGACACTGCACAGGAAGCTCTCTCGTTGCTGCTGGTGGTTTGTAGTTTGCCACACTTATGGGAACTGCCAGGGCAGGGAAGCTTCATCTCTCTGGCCTTAACCAATATGAGATCAAAGATTTCCTTGAAATCTTCACTCCTCCTTCCTGAGAACCCAGGTACAGGAGGACCAGTACCTATGGGAAAGAACAAAGCCAACTTCCAGGCTATGGGTGGACTAAACCAGTGATTCTGTATTTATTTGCTTTTCCCTTCTCCTGCTGTGAAATGTTGAGAAAAGTCATTCATTCATTCATTCAATAGTATTTATTGAGCGCTTACCATGTGCAGAACACTGTACTAAGTGCTTGGAATGAACAAGTCAGCAACAGATAGAGACAGTCCCTGCCGTTTGACGGGCTTACAGTCTAATCGGGCTTACAGTCTAATCTAGTCACCCTGACATCAGTAACCATGGGCAGTAAATGCAACAAGTCCTCAAGGGGCTGTCTTTGTAGGTGACCAATGTGGAAGGCTTTGTTAGATTCTCACTGTTTTTATCAGGCGCGCCCACACAAACTGATAAAATTCTTCAGCTTCAATAGTGTCATCTTTAAAACTTACAGTAAATTTTCCATAACAACAGTACAGTCTGCAACAACATTAATTGGCATTAGACCTATCACATGAAAGCACTCTCACCTCAACCAGCCATGAAAATAGTGGATGGATATTATTCTGTGATCCAGGCTACTAGGCAGCAGTCAGGCCATGGGGATCGATCAGGCTGTCACCAAGTTTGGGTCAAGGACAATTACTCTGACATTTAGGACTGTTGACAGGAATGCAACTGATGCATCATTGATAGTTTGCATCACCACATGATTCAGATAAAAGGAAGCTAAACGACAGCCAATTTGGATAATTTAGAATTTATTTAAATTTGGGGACACCCAAGTGTCAGAGACCCAAGGCAATGCAGACCGCCATCGTGTGAAGGATTTCTGTGGTCCTTAAGTAATTTATGTGGCCCTCTCACCGATCTTATCACCTCTGGAGAGTGAAGATGGCTCCAGCCTCATCACCAGCAACAAGAGAGGGAACCGTGGAGAGGTGGCAACAGAATTCCAATATTATCCTAAAGAGGCAGTCTCCCCTCAAAGATGAATCCTACAATAAATAGAAATCTACCACATCCTAACCAGAGTCTTTCAGGACTGGGGCTCTTAAAAAATATCATTGAACACATATTTTGGGGATCAAATAGATAGGGACTTCAGACAACAGAGTATCTTAACAGAAGTGAATTAGAACCAGTTCTCGTTGTTGTAAATATTTCATTATCTATAAAAATTTGAAGAATTGACAAATGAAAAGATGTATCTTTAGTGATATATATATTAGTCATTTATTTTCTGTTCATGAGGCCCCGGAGTGAAGATAAAGGTTTATGTCCTTCTTATAAGTTCCATCTGGAACTATGTATGAAAAGCTGGCTAAGAGATGCCAATGACCAATGTTTAAACGATCATTAGTGATGCATATTTCACCCTACAGCCCTCAAAGAAAGGCATCTAGTTAGTGAGTGGAATGAAGATTAGAAAGCATTTAAAGTTGAGTCTGTCGTGTCTCATGGGTAGATTTAAGGCTCAAGAAATTGATGTACCTAACTCTTTCAGTATATGAAAGCTTAGTGAATTAGGTCAGTGTCACTAGTCACTGTGGAGAGATCTCTGATGGACTGCATGATGGTCCAGGTGAATGAGCTCTACAGTTTCACAGTTCCGGTCCCTTAACCCCATCCTTGAGCATCATCTTCTGAATCTTTAAAGTCGAGACTTAAAGTGAACCTGCAAACTAGGAGTCAGCAAAAATAAGTCTTTTTGGTTATGGTTGTCTAAGGTTTTTGTTTCTCTGGATTCCAGTGAAAAAGACTTCATGGATCTGGGTTCATAGATGTATCTTTTACATCATGCTATTCCCTGTCTACTCAAAATGTAAAATATATAGTCAGGTTTAGTATAAAGACCATCATATTAATGGACAGATTCTAGAAACACAGAGAAGTTATTCTGTGAAGCTCAATTAATTTTATAGCTGGATCCAGAATGGGGCTGATTTTCCACATAAATGTGAAGAAGCAAGGCGAGTGTTCCCATAGAAAGGGGAAGAAAATGAAAATGTGAATTACAGTGTTGGGCCTGTGGAGTGTCATTGGGATGTAAATGGAAGACAAACTTATTATACAACTGCTCCCATCCAACAGAGGACCATCCCACCCTACCTCCCAATGGTTGAGAGCTGGTGATAATAACTAACAGTTGGGGGTGGCTGCTTGGTCCTATGCTATTAATGATGGGGGTTTTTTTGACCAGAAAAAATCACCTAGGACATCTTCACGTGGTGGACCGACTCAGCAGCATCCTGAAGTAGCTGACTAACTTGAGAGATAGAGATGCAGCAGTGCTGTTTACCCACATTTGAAATCATCGGGACAGCCCTGTGGTCATTTCTGTTTTCTTAAAGACAAACTCTTGTGATGTTCTGCACTCCTGCCTGCCTTCTGCTCGTTGCACTCTATGTCCCTGAAGGAACAGGACTGACAGGAATGAGGGAGGGCCGCGGTGCTCTGCAAACTGCCATCACTGAAAAACTATCGCTTTGTGCAGCTTCTTGGTCCTGGAGTCTTCCTGCCAAAGTCCTGAGCAGGGGGCTGTGGTGATGGGGACAGGCAGAGGGCCTAAACTACAAAACTGCCGCAGGTGGGTGGGCAGCAGTGTGAGAATGATGGAGTCTTATGACTGTCCAGGAGCCACTCGTTAATGGATCCTCCCTGGCAGGACAGAGCAACCCCACTCACTCAATTCAGGGAAAGGAGCAGACAGTGCTTATTAGAGTGTTTGACACATATTAAGTGCTTAAGAAATATCACCGTCATTATGTTATCATCTTGGCTGTATCAATTCATATTAGAGGCAGTAACCCTGTTGCTTTCCCTGAACATACAGAAAAGATGTACTGAAGATTAATCACGAAATGTGTTTCATCATGTTTGGGCTTGGATTTGGGCCAGTGGCAGATATTCTGTTGTCAGATCAGCTAGTCACTCTTTAGAGGGCATTCATTCATTCATTCATTCATTCATTCATATATTATAAAGTGCTTACTTTGTGCAGAGCACATGTACTAAGTGCTTGGGAGAGTACAATACAACAATACACAAGCTCACCGTCTCAGAGCATTGTGTGTTTTCTCATTTGTAAATTGCAGATAAATTACTTTTTCTCCCTCACCCTCAGATAGTGAACCCCAAATGGGACAGGGCCTGTGTCAGATATGATTTCCTGTATCTACCCCATTGCTTCATCCAATGTTTGACCATGGTAGCACTTAAAAACACTCCTATCATTTATTTCTTTGCAGGAGTTCCTGCGAAGGTGGGTGAGATGAACAAGCTGTTGCAAGAAGGTTTTGACATTACTGACTCTCTTCAAGCGGCATCAGGGATGAGAGACAGCAGACTCGGGCGAATCGTCTTGATCAGCAGTGGGAAACATGCGTAATCTTAGAGTGAGGATTAGCGCCCGGAGAAACCTTTCTGCAGAGCCCAGACAGCACCTGAGATGAGAAAAGCATGACACAAACATGAGCTAGTGTACGCTTTGCTTATCCCCAGTCAGTCAATCGATTTATGAGCATTCACTATATGCAGAGCACTAACCCAAGCCCTTGGGAGAGGACAATTAACTGAGTTGGTAGACAAATTCCCTACCTAAAAGGGCCTACAGTCTAGAGGAGGAGTTCTCCTGGTATGAAGTTGTACCACTGTGACCCATTTTCCTCTGCATTTAGCTGAATGACTGTTCTTCCGTGTCTCCACTGTCCATCAATTTCCCCTTCTTCATAGGTGCCCTCTTCATCCTGGGCTCTCCTTTCCTCACCAGGTTTCCTTCCTACTGTCTCTGCATTCTCCTTTCTTGCCCCAGATTCATTCCTCATGCCCTTTACCCTGTTCAAATCTCTTCAAATCTGTCAGAGCAAACTCTGCACAACTTCAAAGCCCTCTGGAGATTCCATATGCTTTGGAACTGATTGTCCTAAAATCTACAGTCCCATTCCACATCACCGCAACATCTATTTTACCACTGCTCATGCATCCTTAGCCTTAGAGAAGCAGCGTGACTTAGTGGAAAGAACATGGGCTTGGGAGCCAGAAGTCATGGGTTCTAATCTCGGCTCCGCCACTTGTCAGCTGTGTGACTTTGGGCAAGTCACTTCTCTGTGCCTCCTTTGACTTATCTGTAAAATGGGGATTAAGACTGTGAGCCCCCACGTGGGACAACCTGAATGACCTAGTAGCTACCCCAGAGCTTAGAACAGTGCTTGGTACATAGTAAGTGCTTTAAACAAATACGATTATCATCATCATTTATTCATCCATCTATGTATTGACTTATTCACTTATTATTGGCCTTTGCCTTTCCTTTTTATGACATTTATTACAATGGGCCAGGCACCATACTTCCTTGCATTTTATGTTCAGTTGTGCTTTCAACATCTGTCTTTGCTTTGGTCTAAATAATTTGCATCTGCTTGTCTTCTCCTTTATAAACTCAGCTTTGTGAGATTGGGAACCTCTTTTATACTTGTTCTAGTACTTATTGCTGGTGCTCAGCTTAGGGTAGGTGCACAATAAATGAGATTGATTCACTGATTGAAAAATGATAAGTCTTTTATCCATTGGATTGTTTGAGGATTTTCGTTCCATTAAACTGTGGGATAGGACCAACGCATATGAGCTAAGAAGCTTCTGAATTTTCCTTCCCACAAAAGCTCAGTTGAACTGAATTGAGATTCCTCTAGGCTTACTGATCAGGTACGCCGAGTCCACCAGAGTCATTCCTTGGTCCCTGGTTACTGGACATTCTGGGGAATCTGAGCGACATCTTTGAGCTTGCCCCTGGATCCTTCCCCTTCATCCCTCAGGACCTGTCCTAGGCTATAATTTGAATTTATTTCAATTTGGGATTGTCACAACTGAGGTCCAAGTCCCAGCCAGTTCTCCTCATCCCTCTTCAACTCCACAGAAAGTCATTCAATGTTTTTCATTTCACTCTTCCTCAGAGGTGAAGAAATAATGGTAGCCTGGGGATACTTGCTTCTCTTCATCTTAAATTTTCAAAAACTAACTACAGGGAGAAAGTTCAGTATGTGTTTATCCTCTCATGAATAACTCTTTCTCATGCTAATATCCATTGATCAGCAATTAAATGATGGAACATGGCCATTTCTCAAATCCTACTGCTCTACGCCAACAGCTTATTCCTTGGAAACAATTCTCCAGAAGCCCTCTCCTTGTTCACGGACTGCTGGGGTTTTAATCACCCTGCCATATTCTCTGCCAAGAGTACTAACAGATCGATTTTCTCCTCTCACAAGGAGAACAGTGAAATATGAATCACTGTTAAGTATTGCGATGTGTGAATGTCCACTCAGAGGGCTTGTCATACTGGAGATAGTTTTCAAAGGCTCTGTAAATCCAAAGACAGAGAGACAACTGCTATTTCTGTTAGAAATTTGCTGAAAGAGTCCAGGAAAGAGAAATCCTTTACTATTCAATGCCTCTTGTTGAAACCAATCCAGGAATTACCATAATGATATGCAATTTCTCTAACCCTGAAGGTCAGTGAGAGGCCAGACAAGGGCGGGATTGTGACAGTGTAAACTTTCCCTCCCTGATCCAGATAAGGCTAGAATTATTTTCTCCTAAGGGATTAGTTCTCCACTGGGGTTTAACCTTGGCAGATCAGTTGCTGAGACACATCCTTGAGGCTCTTCTCACATCAGCTTCTTTGCAAACAGACGTGTTCCCACTCACTCAACTGGTTCAACCCGAAGCCGGTGGCCTCGACCACTGTCTAAGGCAGATTGGGGGAGGCAGATTCTCAGAGCACACAAAGCTCCAGGTGCCCCCTTGGCAGATTTGCTGATAGTAGGTTTACCATCATTGAAATTGGTCACTTTTTTGCAGTTTTACCATTTAATTCTATACGATTCACCACCAGTCCAGATGCTGGGAGTGAAGGTGGTATTTGTTAAGCACTTACTGTGTGCCATGTACTCTACTGAATGTGGAGATAAATAGAAGATAATGAGTTCAGATCCAAACCCTTGCCCATATAGGGTTCACAGATAGAGTAGGAGGGAGAAAAGGAAGAGTACCCCTGTTTTACAGATTAGGAAATTAAGACACAGAGAAGTTATCAGTCAATCAGCCAATCATATTTATTGAGTACGTACTGTGTGCAGAGCACAGTACTAAATGCATGGAAGAGTACAATGTAATGGACACATCCTTGCCCACAACAAGGGAGAGACAAACAAATCACAGATATGAACATAAGTGTTGTGGGGCTGGGTAAGGGGATGAATAAAGGGAGCAAGTCAGAGCAAAGCAGAAGGGAGTGGGAGAAGAGCAAAGGAGGGTTTAGTCAGGGAAGGCTTCTTGGAGGAGAGGGCAAGAAGAGGGCAGGTTGAAGTGATTTACCCAATATCACACAACAGACGAGTGAGGACCTGGGATTAAAACCTAGGTCCTCTGACTCCCAAACCTATGGTCTTTCCAATAGGCCATATTTCTGCCAGGAAGCATGAACATGGAATCTCTCTCACCTAGGGAATCTTTCAATAGGTGGAATTTATTGAACACTTTCTGGGTGTAGAGCACTGTACTGTTTGAAATGAAGTATGCACCCCACTGGGATGATCATAATGATAATAAGATGAATTGCATTTGTTAAACTCTTATTATGTTCCAGGAATTGTTCTAAGTGCTGAGGCAGATGCACACTAAATGGGTTGGACACAGTCCCTGTCCCACATAAGGCTCACATTCTTTATCCTCTTTTAAAGATGAGGGAACTGAGGCACCGAGAAGTTAAGCGACTTGCCTGAAGTCATACAGCAGACACGAGAAGGAGCCTGGATTAGACCCCAGGTCCTCCTGATTCCCAGGTCTGGGCTCTATACACCACGCCATGCTGTTTCCCTAATCCCACTGGAAATTCAAAAGAGTAGTGACCATTCATGGTGACAAACTGATTTATCTGATGTGAGTGTTGGAAACTAAGGGTTGGAGCCAGGATAGGACAATCCCAGGAAAATAATAGGTCTGCTCCATCCCTCCTACTCCTACCAGATTGGATCCTTAAAAACAGGAAGACAAAACAGAAGCCACTGTAAATAGGTGGAGAGTTGAAGGGAGCGAGTTATGATATAGTGGGAAGCATCATGGTGGAGTGGATAGAGCATAGGCCTCGGTGGCAGAAGGTCACGGGTTTTAATCCTGGCTCCACCGCTTGTCTACTGTGTAACCTTGAGCAAATCACTTCACTTCTATGTGGATCAGTTACCCCCCCAGACTGAGCCCTCCCATTCCCTCTGCCCCTCCTCCCCTCCCCATTCCCCCTACTCCCTCCCTCTCCTCTACACCCTTCCCCTCCCCACAGCACTTGTGCATATTTGCATATATTATTTATTACTCTATTTTATTAACGATGTATATATATCTCTGATTCTATTTATCTACTTTGATGGTATTGATGCCTGACTACTTGTTTTGTTTTGCTGTTTGTGCCCCTCTTTTAGACTGCGAGACCATTGTTGGGCAGGGATTTCTCTATCTGTTGATGAATTGTGCAATCCAAGCACTTAGTACAGTGCAGTGCACACAGTAAGCACTCAATAAATATGATTGAATGAATGAATATGTAAAATGGGGATTGAGACCCCACCTTGAGCAGAGAAGAATAGCAAGAAGCTGAAGGGTAAATTCAGATAGGGTGACAGGTACTAGCAGTAGCAAAACCATCAGGGTAGCAATAAATTATCTTTATGTGCATTCAGTTTAGAAAGCCATGATGGTCTGCCTAAGTTTCCCATGGGTAGTAGAAGGAGAAATTGTGACTTTCTGCCATGAAGTGAACCAGGCCCAGTGGAGACTTTATACTATGCATGTCAGTTTTGGAGGGGGTGGCTACTTGGTATCATCTTCAGTAGTTCAGCCTATTGCAGGAGAGGCTTGGACTGAAACAGAGGACAGAAAAAGGGTAAAACAAGTGCATAGAGAAAGCCCAGAAGTTAATTTTCTCTTCTCTTAGAATTGAAGATTTCCTTGTCTGGGCTATCCATCCAATGAAGAACAGCCTTTCAATGGGAAAAGAGATAAGTGTTGATTTGGAGCCTGAAATAGTTTAAATTAAGAAACAGAAGGAGATTAGTATTAGTCTAAAGGTCAACCAGGATTTTGATTTAATATCTCTAATAATTATAAGGATAATGATAACGTTGTGACATTTGTTAAGTGCTTACTTTGTGCTAAGCACGGTAATAAGACCTGAGAGAGATATAAAATAATCTGGACTGGTATAGTCCCTTGGCCCACATGGCTCACACAATAGAAGTAGGAGGGAGAACAGGTATTTAAGCTCCATTTTACAGATGAGGAAACTGAGGAACGGAGAAGTTAAGTGAGTTATCTGAGGTCATATAGCAGGTAAATCATGGAGCTAGAATTAGAACTCAAGTCTTCTGACTTCCACGCTCATGCTCTTCCTACTAGGCCAAATTGCTTAGTCTTGTTTTCATTATATTGCTTTTTGATTAGTTATTCTTAGACAAGGGAGACTAAGACTCTGTGTTACTTTTGAATTTATAGCAAATGTTTATATATGTTTTCTCTATGAGATGCATGTCAGCAAATTCTGACCAAGGGACCGATGGACCACCCAGTCCAGAATTAATTCTCTAAGAGTGGCAAAAAGGAAACATGGAAAAAGGCTTCCTTGGCATCCACACTCTTGGATATGGACCGCCATTCTAATATTTCTGTGGTTTAATTCCAACGACTTTGGCCCCTTCTCACTAAATGATTTATTAGCAATGAACATATTTCTACAGAAAAGGGTTTGTACTGTTTCGAAGTTCTAGTTTTGTCTAGCAGAAGAAGGCATGACCCAGAAAGGAAGGAAAGGAAGAAAGGAAGGGCAATTTAATGAATCAGTGAATTAATGGCATCTATTGAACACTTACACTGTGTAGACCGCTATACTAAGCAGTACACGACAGAGTTGCAGACATGATCCCTGTCCACAGGAAGAATCAGCATGGCCTAGTGGAAAGAGCATGGAAGTCAGAGGACCTGTATTCAAATTCCAGCTCGACTAATTGCTGATTGTGTAACCTTGGGAATGTCACTTTAACTTCTCTATGCCTCAGTTTCCTCATACGAATAATGAAAATGCAATACCTATTCTCCCTCCTGCTTAGACTGTGAACCTGATTTGGGACAGGAAATCTGGTTGATCAAATTAAATTGTTTCTACCCCAGTGATTAGGACATTGCTTCACACATAGTAAGCACTTAACAAATACCGTAACAATATTCTTCTGAACTGTTGCGATCACACAATCGAACGAGCTCTAAAAAGAGAAAGTACACTAGATTCTTGTCTAATGCAGATTCAAGAACCCTGAACTCTCTACACAGAAAAATCCTAAACTAAGTGAACAATGAAATTTCTCCTTGAAATTAACTTTGGACTGAAACCAGAATGCACAAAAAGAGTCCACACACCTTTCTCAGATATTATGGGGTAACATGGGATCGTCCATGACTGAAAGATACTAGAGGAGAGGTAAGGCTTAAAGGCGTGATTATCGTAACAAAGATATTTAAACTAACAGGAGCTATAAAAAAACCCGACAAAAACTCACATGGTCACAAGCAGTCATTACCCCATTTTCTCGTTAGCCAGAAAGGCAGCCCAGTCCTTCCCCTTCTGCTTTTTATAGAATAAATTAAGAGCAACCCGGTTATAACAGTTTCTGAGACTGTCCTTGGAGATGTCTGTACCAAAATTGTTCTCTCCACCCTACTTACCTACTCCATTTTAGTTCTCTATATGGGAAGCAGTGTGGCCTAGTAGAAAGAACCTAGGCCGGGGAGTCAGAGGACCTGGGTCCTAATCCAGGCTCTGCCACTTGTCTGCTGTGTGGCTCTGGTCAAGTCATTTAACTTCTCTGGGCCTCAGTTTCCTCATCTGAAAATGGGGAATGAAATAACTATTCTCCCTTTCTTTAAATTTTTAATAGTGTTTGTTAAGGGCTTATTGTGTATTAAGCATCGAGGTAGAGACAAGATAAACAGGTTAGACACAGTCCCTGTTCCACATGGGGCTCACAGTCTTAATATTCATTTTACAGATGAGGTAATGGAGGCACAGAGACAAGTGACTTTTCCAAGGTCACACAGCAAACAAGTGGGGAAGCTGGATTAGAAAGTCATATTCAGTCCATCAATAAATCCTGTTGGTTCCATCTTCCCGAAATCGCTCAAATCCACCCTTTCTGCTCCATCCAAACTGCTATCATGTTAATCCAAGCACTTATCCTATCCCACCTCCATTAATGTATCAGCCTCCTTGCTTATCTCCCAGCCTCCTTTCTCTCCCCACTGCTGCCTATACTTCACTCTGCTGCTCAGATCATTTTTCTATAAAAAGGTCCAGATCAAGTTTCCCTCTCCTCAAGAACCCCCAGTGATTTCCCAGCCACCACTGCATCAACAGAAATTCCTTACCTTTGACTTTCAAGCACTCAATCATCTTAACCCCCTCCTACCTCACCTCACTACATTCTTACTACAACACAGCCTGAGCCCTTTGCTCCTCTAATGCTAACCTTCTCACTGTACCTTGATCTCTTCTATCTTGCTGCTGACCTTTCGCCCACATCCTGCCTCTGGCATGGAATGTCCTCCTTCCTTGTATCCAACAGACAATGACTCTACCCGCCTTCAAAGCCTTATTGAAGGCCCATCTCTTCCAAGAGCCCTTCCCTGACTTAGCGCTCCTTTCCTTTTCTCCCATTCCCTTTTGTGTCTCCCTGACTTGCTCCCTTTATCCATTCCCCTCCCCAGCCCTACAGAATTTAAGTGCATAACCGTTATTCATTTATTTACATGAATGTCTGTTACCCCCTCTAGACTTAAAGCTCACTGTGGGCAGGAAATGTGTCTGTTATATTGTTATATTTTACTCTCCCAAGCCCATAGTAGAGTGCTCTGCACACAGTAAGCCCTCAATAAATACAACTGACTGACTAATTTGCATCTCATCATTCTATTCTCCCTCTCTTCTGTATTATATATGCCACTTATATCCCCTAAGTATTTTGATACTCACCCCACCCCCTGTTCCGATCAATCAGTGGGAATTATTGAGCTCTCAATGTGGGCAGAGCACTGTTCTAAGCCTTTGGGAGGATATGTACATATTCATATTCTCTACCACTTCCTTTGTAATCTATTCTAGTATCTATCTCCTTCACTAGACTGTAAGTCCTTTGAGGGGAAGAATAATGTCTACGAACTCTACAGTATTGTACTCTCCCAGGATTATGGGCTTCTGAAACAGGGAGGATGGTGGGTGATGATTTCTACAGCTATGGCAAAGGTAGAAGGAGTGGGTTTAGATAGTTTGATTTTAGGCATACTGGTGTGGAGGTGATAGTGGGATAACCAAGAAGAGATGTCCTGGTGGTAAGAAGAAATGCAGGATTGTAAATTACATGAAAAGTCAGAGCTAGAGAGGTTGATTTGGGAGTCTCATCATCATTATTATCACATCATTTGTATTTTTTGATCACTTAATATACGCAGAGCAGTATACTAAGTGCTCGGAAGAGTATGGTACGACAGAGGTAGTAGACATGTTCCCTGCTCACTATGAGTCTAAAGTGGGAGACAGACATTTATAGTAATAATATATTAATGAATAATTAGAGGTGGTAACTGAAGCTATCTGAGCAAAAAGACTGTCTGAGAGATTGTAGAAAGAGAAAAGAAGGGTAACCAGAATAGAGCTCTACACACTTTCAGCAATGGTGAAATGGTTCACAGTTTGGGGATTGTGACTGTTTCTTCTCCAACACTTACATTTTGCCAGCAGAAGCCTGGCAAACACAAAAAGCACCACGAAGATTATACCCAGAATCACCACAATGAACCTCCATGATGAAGAGGAAGAGTCTAAAAGAAAGAGAGGCAGCGGGGGAAATAAGACAGATAAATAAAGCCCTGACATAGGACACTGCTGGAACAGAGGGAGAAAAAGAAAATCCAGGTGTTGGATCTCTGAATTCACTGTGAAAACAAATGGCGGACATCAGAGTATCCTTTTCTTCAGAGTCTATCCTGAGATCCTAGATGAGAAGCCATTGAACAGAGAAACAAACTCTGTATAAACTTCTAAGTCCCACCACTATTCTCAAATTACCTTAAATTCTCTACTGAGTTCTGTAACAGTCTGACTATTATGTCCCTGAAACGTATATTTCAAAAAAAAAAAATGTGAGAAGTTCCTGAATTCCTGGGATTCATTTTCAATAATACTGAAATGGACTTAAATCACATTTTTTTTAGGTTACATTGGCAGGGCATATCTACTTCTTACCTAGCAAAGGCAGCCAAAGAAGCCCGCTTCAGGGAACCAGGGAAAATTTCCTTTTCTTCCTTTATTCAGAGCTGATTGTAATATAAAATGAATATCTCTTCTGCTGGAAGAGATAGGAACATCTCTTTTGCCTGTGAATTTCTTAGAATGTTCCTTTTTTGTTATACCCTGAATGAATTTGAGTTACTTTATGCTTTTGTTTTGGTGTTTTTAATGGCACATGTCAAGGACTTACTATGTGCCAAGCACTGGGGTAGATATGAGATTATCATGTTGGACACAGTCTCTGTCCCACATGAGGCTCCCATTCTAACTAGGAGGGAGTATGATTTAATCTTCATTTCTAGCTATCCTCATCAACAGTCTCTATTTCCAATTTGATTGGAGATTATAGGCTATGTATTAAAAAATAAAGTTAATATCTGCATTTTCCTCATCAGATGATGAGCTCCTTGAAGAGAGGGATCATGTCTTTTGTATTTTTTTAGTTGTTCCTAGAACCTGTGACTTTGTTCTGTGTCTAGAACTGGTCAATCATTATGGAGATACTGATTTGAGAAGTAATTTCTTACCTGTTGTGAACTGGAGAATCTAAAGTGCTGCACCTCTATGTATGCAGCAGGACTCCTTTAGGAATCATTCTGGGCTGGTATTTTCACTGAATTAAAGCTCTGCAAATCTGACTCAGATCATTTCATTCAAACGTGGTAACCCAATTCCACAGTCAGTTCCTTCTCATCTCTTTATCAGCCCAGGAAAGAAGTTGTTCAGAAACTCACAATAGACCATTCCTGATTTTGAGTAAAATGCTGCTAACTGCGATGTAATTACTCTTTTCACCCTACTTATGTCCCCAAAGGACTACAATCAGGCAGTCAGAGACAGGTGTAACCAAAGTCGGGTACCATCAAACTCAGTTACCTCATTCGGGAAAATTGGAATTAAGACTATGAGCCCCATGTTAGACCTGGTTAACTTGTATCTACCCTAGTGCTTAGGACCGTGCCTGGCACACAGTAAACACTTTACAAATCTCATAAAACAAAATAGGAAAAAAAATAACAAAACCAAAACTAGCACACATCAAAAATGCAATTGACGTGCTGTTGTTCGTGATTAAACTTATTTTCCAGTTAGGTAATCCAATCTTCCTACAGTTCCTTTTCCCACAAAGAGCCCTTTTCCTTAAACAATTGTCTTGTCCAGGAATCAAAAGATGGGATGTGGTCCTATCCCAGCTCCCACTGCTCAATGAGGGTGGCATCTTTCCTTTGAACATTTCTCCCTGAATGACTCTAGTGATTATAACAGAGCTGAGAGTCCTGACTTCTCTGCCTAGTCCTTCCTCTGCACTGCTGTTAGCTAGAATGGATCCATTTCTCATGATCGCAAGAACCGCGATAAGAGAGTGGTCAGTTCCTACCTGTGTTGGTTTGGCAATGGGCCGGCATTAGAAGAGGGTTTGAAATGTCTTGTAAATCCCGAGACAGCGAGGCAAACTGCTATTTCTGTTAGAAATGTGACGCTTGAGTCCAGGGAAGAGAAACAATTCACTGCACAACTTTCTTGTAAAAAACACACAGGAAGTTCCCATGATACTCTAGCCCTATAGTATGGCGAGAGGCCAGAGTGACGAGGGTGTGATAGTGACAATATAACGATCCTCTCCCAATTGCAGATATTGAAGTTCAACTGTTCCTTCACCAAAACTAGGATCAAATTTGTATATTCATTCTTTCAAGGAGTACTTCTGCTCAAATGACTTCAGTTACCACTTCAGTTTGGCCGGTTCCCAAATCTAGGTCTCTGTCCCCTCCCTCTCATCCATCTAACCTCCACATCAATAACACCTTTCCTTTAGGAGTACGGCCGAGCCCTCAATTTCCCCATGTTTAAGATTAAACTATTTATTCATTTGTCCCTCCTGAATCCATTCTTCCACTTAACCTTTGCAGCTCTGTAAATAATACCATCATGCCCCCACTCATAATATTGCAACCTTGTTATCCCCAACTCTTTACCATCTTTCAGCTCTCACATCCAATCTTTGGCAAAATCTTGCCATTTCTTCTTCTATAATTTTTCTCAACAGACTAGCTTATCTGTCTTCATCCAAGCTCATCCTCATCCAAGCTCTTGTCATACTGGATCCAGACAAGTTTTCAGCCTCCTTACTTGCCTCCCAGACTCCAGCCTCTTCCCATTCCAATTTGTACTTCATGCTGCTTCCCTTTATTATTATTAATAATAATGATAATAATAATAATACTGGCATTTAAGTGCTATGTGACAGGGACTGTACTAAGCTCTGGGTTGGACACAGTCCCTGTCCCACGAGGGGCTCACAGTCTCAATCTCCATTTCATAAATGAGGTGACTGAAGCACAGAAAAATGAAGTGACTTACCTAAGATTACATAACAGACAAGTGGCAAAGCTGGGATTAGAACCCATGACCTTCTGACTTCCAGGCCCATGCATTATCACTGCGCCACCCTGCTTCCCTTTAGACAGTAAGTCCTTGTGGGCAGGAAATGTATCTACTAATTATTTTATATTGCATTCAGCAAAGCACTTAATACAGTGTTCTGCATCCAGTAAATTCCCAGTAAGTATGATTGATTCACAGATCATCTCATGAGTTCAAATCCCAGCTCTGCCACTTGTTGGCTGTGTGACTGTGGGCAAGTCACTTCACTTCTCTGTGCCTCAGTTCCCTCATCTGTAAAATGGGGATTAAGACTGTGAGCCCCACGTGGGACAACCTGATTCCCCTGTGTCTACCCTAGCGCTTAGAATAGTGCTCGGCACATAGTAAGCGCTTAACAAATACTAACATCTCCAAGCATAGCTTGGTTCACATTATTCCACTACTCAAAAACTTCTATTGAATTCCCAATTTCCCTCCACATCGAGCAATAATACCTCATGATTAACTTCAAAGCTCTCCACCAAGTCACCCTACATTACATATGTACTCACTTCACCCGACACTCTCCATCCTGCTCTCCTCATTCCTACCAAACGTACCTTCTAACAGTATTCTGTTCCCAACTTTTCCACCTCTATCCCCTCACTTGTGTTGCTGTCTCCTCCTGGCAACTTCCCCCTCCCTTATACCCAAAAGCTTTTACAATGTTCAAAGCCCTTTTAATTCCCATTTCATCCCCAAAGTCTTCCATGATGAACTATCAACTCATGATGCCCTATAAAGCTGAAATCCACCTCTGAAATTTAACGTATACATTTATCCCGCATCTTAGCATTTGTGCCTATCTGTATAATCAATTATACTGTCAATTATTATTCTGATTATTCATAAATATCTTCATGTTTATTTCCACTATTAGAGTGTAAGATCCTTGAGGCCAGGAAATGGGCCTTAGTTTACAATTGTACTTTTCACGTTCTTTATATGGTTCAGTGCACTCAGTGGATACTCAAAGAATACCACTGTTGCTAGAACATTCCTGCCCGCAAGGAGTTTACAGTGTAATATCCCAACATTTCACTCTCGAGCTTTTCTCTTTGCCAACTGGATAAGGCTTTCAGGTTTGTTGATCAGTCAAGCCAGATTAAGCCTCATCTGGTCTGAGCTAAAGGAAGCCTCAGATTATCACAGGCCAAATTATTTTCTTATCCCTGATCACAGTGGGAGAATTCATTGTTACTGTCTGATGTGAACTTCCCTGCTTGATCAGGTCAATAAAGCCCCTCCCTGTGATTGGGAGAAAGAGCAGCAGAGAAGAAGGTGTGTTGCTCAGGTGGAACCGCTGTTCTTTTTGTGTGGGCAATTAAAGACTTTCAATTTACTTTTTTAAATGAATATTCCAATTCAGCCATTTATTTTATGTAATCGTTTGTCTGCCTGGATGCTCAGGTAACTGAGATAACAATCATAAAAGAAGAACTATAATCAAAATAAACCCTCACTTCCAAACTCAACTTCTTCAATTAGAAATTGCAGCAAAAGGTTTTAATGAATCAGTGGTATTCATTGAGCGTTTACTGTGTGCAAAGTACTATAAAAAGTAGTTGGAAGAGTGCAGTACAAGAGAGATGGTAGACACATTGCCTGTCCACAACAAGTTTACAGTCTAGAGCAGACTGTAAATATCACTCTATTATAGAAGCAACATGGCTCAGTGGAAAGAGCCTAGGATTGGGAGTCAGAGGTCATGGGTTCGAATCCCAGCTCTGCCACTCGTCAGTTGTGTGACTGTGGGCAAGTCACTTCACTTCTCTGTGCCTCAGTTACCTCATCTGGAAAATGGGGATGACTGTGAACCTCACGTGATTAGCCTGAATCTACCCCAGCGCTTAGAACAGTGCTTCGCACATAGTAAGCGCTTAACAAATACCGACATTATTATGTTCAGTAGTAACAATGAGATTTTGTCAGTTTGTGTGGTACCAATGCTTAACTGAAAATCCTTTTGCAGGGTCATCGTGTAAAGATTACTGCATTAGGGAACATGTCTAGCAACTCCGTTGTGTTGTCTACCCCCAAGAGATTAGTAGAGCATTCTGCGTACCGTAAGGGCTCAACAAATATGATAAATCAATTGTTACCCACAGTGCTTAACGCTGTTTCTTCCTCTCAGGATCACTGTCCAAATGAAATCTACTCCAAGATAGTCTCCCCATTTAGTTTTGGTCTATAGAGCTTTCTCTCTCCTCAGACTTGACATTCTACAACTTCTCCCCCAGACTTCTTAGCTTGCCACGGTGTAGGCTGGTCAGGTTTGTGAGGATCAGCTTCTGGTGGCAAGAAGTTCTCCATCTCCTAGTCATCCTCATCACTGCAGTCCTGAAATCCTCCTGTTCATGAAGGCTGCCTGATAGAAAGCATCCTGCAGAAATACTCAATTGTTGATTGCGGAGGTGCAGATTACTCACAGCAGGAGAGGTATGTTCTCTTAATGTTTTTTGTTTGCTTGTTAAATGGTATTTGTGAAGCGCTTACTCTGTGTGAGACCTAAGCACAGGGAGAGATGCAGGCAAATCAAGTTGGGCACATTTCTTGTGTCTTGTGAGGCCCACAGCCTTAATCCCCATTTTGCAGATGAGATATGCATATATCTGTATATGTCTGTAATTTATTCATTTATTTATGTACATTATTGTCCGTCTCCCCCTCTAGACAGTGAGCTCTTGCGGGCAGGGAATGTGTCTGCTTGTTGTTATACTGTATTCTACCAAGGACTTAGTAAAGAACTTTGCACACAGTAAGCACTCAGTACACAGGAATGAATGAAAGATGAGGGAGCTGAAGCATGAAGAATTCAAGTGACTCACCCAAGGTCACACAGCAGACAAGTGGCAGAGTCAGGATTAGAACCCAGGTCCTTTGGACTCCCAGGTCCATTATTTATCCATTCAGCCACCCTTCTTCCTTGCCTAGTTCTTTATATTTTACTTAAAATGATACTAGTTAAACACTTATTTTGTGTCAAGCATCTACTAAGCGCTAAGATAGATTCAAGATCATCGGGTGTGACACAGTCCCTTTCTCACATGGGACTTACAGTCTAAAATATTCAGCCACCTTGACCTTTTGTATGCCATATTGTGATACATTTGTGGTAGAGAGACTGCTTGAGATGTCACAGATAATGATCAGCATAACCAGAAAGTTTGAAAAACCATTAGATGTTACTGGTAGAAAGCAACTTAAGCAAAAACGTGACAAAGCTTAAATCATGGGTGTATGCCATATGACTTTCTCCTGTTCACTAAGAAAACGTTATGTTGGTGGATTTTTCTCACATTCACTGAACCTGAAAAAGCAGTTGCTGTTTTCCAGTTCTTTCACCTCACGTTTGACAGTCATTGCCTATTTATGTGGTAAAATCTCTCAGGAGAATCAGCTTAATAGATATCGGTTCTGTAGGATAAATCTCTCCAGGTCAGTTAATCGATCAGTGACATTTACTCAGCACTTACTATGTGCAGAACACTGTACTAAGCACTTAGGAGAGTACAGTACAACCAAGAACAAAATCCCTGCCACAATGAGCTTACAGCCTAGAGGGGGGAGACAGACAATAATGTGAATAAATCAATTATAGATATGTACGTATGGTGTGTTTTGGGTCTGGGAAAGGGAAGGAAAAAAGAGAGCAAGTCAGGGAGTGGGAGAAGACAAAGGGTGGAGGGTTAATCAGGGAAGGCCTGTTGGAGGAGGTGGCCTTCAATAAGGCTCTGAAGGAGGGAGAGTAATTGTCTGTCAGATATGAGGAAGGAGGGCGTTTCAGGCCAGGGGCAGGATGTGGGCAAGGGGTTGGCGGCAAGATAAATAACATTGAGGCACAATGAGCAGGTTAGCAATAGAGGAGGGAACTGTGCAGGCTGGGTTGTAGTAGGAGAGTAGTGAGGTGAGGTAGAAGACACAGGACTGACTGCTTTAAAACTAACTGTGAGGAGTTTTCAAAGAATGAGGCAGCTGTCTGGGCCTAAGGATGTACTCAGTGGCTACCAAGCAGTACATTTCTACTCCTCCTCTTCATCGGTAGAAACTACTCTGCTTCTGTCCAGCGTTGATGTTGGCACTACAAATGTGGCATATTTGCAGTCAATTAATCAATCAATGGTACTTATTGAGCACCTACTATGTGCAGATGACTGAACTAACTGTGTGGGAGAGTGCGGTATAACAGAATTAGCAGGCACCTTCCCTTCCCAAAATGAGTTGCGAGCATGAGTTGGGGTTCTGCCAGCTATATATATATAAAAAAATCATTCTGAGAATCCAGTGGCCCAAGAGAGTTTGGAGAAACGGTTAACTGAGGAATTGCTAGATTGATATTAATAATTGTAATAATTTTCCTGAACATTACAGGAACTTTTCTGACTGGGTTATGGCCACTACAGAACTATGGAAAAACCTAGGGGAACAGGGCACCTTTTCTAGAGGCTAGAGAGGCTAGAGATTATTTCTTTGGCCTCAGCGTGGCTCAGTGGAAAGAGCCTGGGCTTCGGAGTCAGGGGTCATGGGTTCAACTCCCGGCTCTGCCACTTGTCAGCTGTGTGACTGTGGGCAAGTCACTTAACTTCTCTGTGCCTTAGTTACCTCATCTGTAAAATGGGGATTAACTGTGAACCTCACGTGGGACAACCTGATTACCCAGTATCTACCCCAATACTTAGAACAGTGCTCTGCACATAGTAAGCGCTTAACAAATACCAATATTATTATAATGATCTCTCAAGTACGTAGCACAGAGTAGGTGTTTTAATAACCATAATTGATCGATGAACAGTAGAAGGTACTGTTAGAACCCCCACGTGTTCAGCGGCAGATGTATCCATTATAGAAGCAAAGGGTATAATCTCTGACCTCAAGAGGTTTGTATCTGTGGTTACTTAGTACCACGTGAAACGTTTTACACTAAGGATGCTAGGTAGGTTGGGAGCCATTTCAAAGCTCCCTGATAATCCCATGTGCGTTGCCGACCAGTACGCAACACGTCCAACCATTCGGCCACTGCCGTGTGTAGATTTAATCACAACTGAAGCCCACCTCCACCACAGACTCAACTGTTTCCAGCCACAGTTACAGAAGCAGCAGAAGTGTGAGCTTGAGGTATCGTCTCTCTGCGTCACTGTTACATGAGAATTTTGTAAGTGATGATCAGCAAAGTGGTACAGAAATGAAGCCAAGTTTTTTTGACCCACATCTTTTATTTACTTCCACAGCCTGGTTCTTTCCACACATTCTCTGAGGTAGATATTTTCTATCACCTGCCTTAGTGCCAAGCCCCTCTCTCAGGCCAAACAACTATCTCCTTCCTGCAAAGTAAATTAAGGATAGAAGAACCTGAAATTCCAGAGAGCAGTGAACTTTCAGACAGCTTTATATACTGTAAATTTTCTTGACTTGAAGTTTATTTCTGGGTGCCTCTATGAGTACATGTATGTGTAATGTCGGGGGGAGGGAGTGGGAGGGGATCATGTCTACCAACTGTATTGTAGTGTACTCTCCCAAACAGTTCAGGGCTGTGCATGCAGTAAGCACTCGGTAAATACTTTTGATTGAATATTTACCGGGGAATAATTACATAAACACAGACATACAGAAGCAGAATCAACAGCCCCTGTCTTCCTGATATTGCTGTCTGTGAAGAGAAAGGTACTATCCACCAGGAAGACCTCTCTGTCTCTCTCTGGACTTCAGATCGTATCATCAGTAGCATGGATTTGTTGTACCTCAGCCTGCCCCATGTTTGATTGGTGACAGGTGACATGCTATGTTTGCTTCTGTCCTGTCACAGCTCTTATTGTCACAGGTACATAGATCCCAAGTGAGCCCCATGTTTTCAGACTTCATGCTTCTCTCTTTCTGTATGGTTACCTCCTTCTGCTCTCATTGTTCACCCACTCTGCCCTATCTTGTCCGGGAAAAGAGCCCTGGTACGTGGGAACGCATTCTCTTTTCCCTGGTTCCGCTGTGGATTCTCATTCCTGGAGTTTTATTCTTCCACTGGGGGAGCAGCAGCGTTTAAAACAGTGCTTGGTACAGAGTAAGCGCTAAACAAATACCATCGCTATTATTATCATTATATATGTAAGGAAGCCGGGACGACTATAGGCTCCCTATAGGCAGAGATCATATCTACCATCTCTCTTAAACTTCCCAAAGGAAGTACTCAATAAATACCACTGATATGAGGAATAATTGGGAAATTTAACATTTAGTTCCATGGTTCGATCCCTTGTAACACTCCTGGCTCCGGCACAATACTTGGAGTTGTGTGTCCTGATCAGAGTAAGTCTGAAGAGAAATAGATCGAGGGACCTTCCTTACTGCGGTCTCCTGACAATGAAGTCCTAGGTCTGGTCAATCCCAGGAGACTGTAATCCAGAATAGTTTTCCCGGCCCATGCCTCTTGAGGGTAGACCTGTCAGCACTGGCTCAAGACTTTCTAGCCAGCCCTGAGACCCCTCAAAGCTTCCCCAAGTTCCTATTGACTGCAGACCCCAAAAGGGTGAATTTTGAATCTTTTATTTCTGGTGTACTTAATCAAACAGGTTTTTCCATGCTCTACACACATTAGGTATTCTGTCCAAATTGTAGTTGATTGAATCCATCAATCGTATTTATTTAGCGCTTCGTGGCTCAGTGGAAAGAGCACAGGCTGGGGACTCAGAGATCATGGGTTTAAATCCCGACTCCGCTGGTTGTCAGCTGTGTGACTTTGGGCACATCGCTTCACTTCTCTGTGCCTCAGTTACCTCATCTGTAAAATGGGCATGAAGACTGTGAGCCCCACGTGGGACAACCTGATTACCTTGTATCCTCCCCAGCACTTAGAACAGTGCTTTGCACACAGTAAGCACTTAAAAATGCCATTATTATTATTATTAATATGTTCTGAGCACTGTATTAGTGCTTGGGAGAATACAATATAACATGTTCCCTGCCTACAACAATGATTGATTAAGGGGAGGCGGGTGTCAGGATCAGGAGGGGTTTTCAGTCCCTACTGTGAGCTCCCAGTGCCGCCCGCCCCCTACTAGATCTTATCCCTCCAAGTTTGAAGAGAAATCATCCTTAAGGGAAGCTTACACTCATTCAGTCATTTATCCATTCAGTCATATTTATTGAGCGCTTACTGTGTGCAGAACATTGTAGTAAGCACTTGGGAGAATACAATACAACAGTAAACAGATACATTCCCTACCCACAAGGAGCTTACAGTCTAGAGGGGGAGAGAAACATTAATATAAATAAATAAATGGCAGATATGTACCTAAGTGCTGTGGGTCTGGGAATGGGGATGAATAAAGGGAAAAAGTCAGGGTGACACCGAAGGGAGTGGAGAAGAGGAAAGGAGGACTAAGTCAGGGAAGGCCTCTTGGAGGAGATGTGTCTTCAGTAATAATTATAATGTTGGTATTGGTTAAGTGTTTACTATGTGCAGAGCACTGTTCTAAGCGCTGGGGTGTATACAGGGTCATCAGATTGCCCCACGTGAGGCTCACAGTCTTAATCGCCATTTTACAGATGAGGTTACTGAGGCACAGAGAAGTTAAGTGACCTGCCCACAGTCATACAGCTGACAAGTGGCAGACCTGGAATTTGAACCCATGACCAGTAAGGCTTTAAATAGTGGGGAGAGTCATTGTCTGTAACATTTGAGGAGAGAGGATGTCCCAGGCCAGTGGCAGGACCTGGGCGAGAGATTGGTGGCGAGATAGATGAGATCGAGGTAATAAACCAGTCACATTTATGGAGCTCTTACTATTTTTAGAGCACTGTATAAATCACTTGGAAGAGTACAATATAACAGAGTTGGTAGACATATTCCCTACCCACAATGAGCTTACGGTCTAGAGGGGAAACAAATGTTGGTTAATTGGTTAATTGGTTCAAGCCACTCCACTCCTTGTGGTCTTATGACAATAGCGACATATTTCTTATACTTGTCCAGTGTACACTGAGGAGCAGAGATGTGTGTTGCAGGTTCTATTCCGGGGGAATATCTGGGAAAAGTAGGAGCTACAGTGCATTCAATCATGTGGATGGCTTAGTACCACAGACTAGAAAAACTGATCTTCATTCATTCATTCAATAGTATTTATTGAGCGCTTACTATGTGCAGAGCACTGTACTAAGCGCTTGGAATGTACAAATTGGCAACAGATAGAGACAGTCCCTGCCCACTGACGGGCTTACAGTCTAATCGGGGGAGACACACAGACAAAAACAATAGCAATAAATAGAATCAAGGGGATGTACATGTCATTAAAACAACAGCAATAAATAGAATCAATTTATAAGCAATAGATCTAATTGCTTAGACTGTGACCCTCATTTGGGACAGGTACTGTGTCCAACCCAATTATCTTGTATTTATCCCGGCATTTAATACAGTGTTTGACACATAGTAAGTGCTTAATAAGTTCCATTATTATTATTATTATTGTGGTTAGTATAGTTATTATCATTACTATTCACCTCATCCCAGGCTCGATCACTTCATCAATCAATAGACCTTAGTGAGCACTTCGTGCAGGCAAGAATTTGGGAGAGTAGCATAAAGTTAGAAGAGATGACCCCTACCAACAGGAAGCTTATAGTCTAGCAAGGGAGACAGGGTAGCGGAAGAAATAATAATAATAATAATAATGGCGCTTGTTAAGTGCTATGTGCCAAGCACTGTTCCAGGTACTAAAGCAATAGCAAGGACAATAGTAAGTTTTCAATATGGTTGAATGATTGAATGAACAATAGAGTAGAGGGAAATGCAGTGGTTGCGTGAGTGAAGGACCAAATCCTTAGGTGTAGCAGAGTCAATCAATCAATCATATTGATTAAGCATTTACTCTGTGCAGGGCACTGAGTTCTTTGAGAGAGATTACTGAGTTGGTAGATATGTTCCCTGCCCACAAGTGCTTACCATGAAATGACAATGGGGTGGAAATTAGTGTGGGGAGGAGAGAGATTGATCAAAGAGAGAGCCTCCTGTTAGAAATCAGAAAAAGAGAAGTCACTGGAAATTGCTTTGAATGTCCAGAATAGTCTCAATTTCTTGCTGAGTTCTGGTCCATAGAGCTTGCCTCTCCAGCTTATCTGCATTTATACAAGCTCGTCTAGATACGTAGGCAGATGACCTACATATTCTCCCTTCATCTCAAGGGCAGAAAGATCAAAGCCCTCCCAGACTGAGGGGCACAGGTCGGGGAGAGATTTCACACCAGCAGCAACATCGTCGTTTCCTGGGCTGTCTGATCGGAAGCAACACACACATGAATTTCTTTCTACTGGTGGCTCAGTATGCACGCTGCTCACAGAACAGTCAGATGTGGGCATCAGAACTTACTTGCCTGTTGTGGGGTATCCACGTGCAACAGTCAGGGGCATCTCCTATAGGGATCTTCCCAACGAAACCCAAGATAGACCTCAGAACTTCATGATTTCACATGCACACATCTTTCTTCGAAGGGACTGGACTCTCTTCTCGGAACAGGTACGGATTACAATGGGGAACATCTATATTGTCGTGAAATGGTGAAGTGGTCGTAGAAATGGTATTTATTGATCATCTACTGACTGCAGGGCACTATTCTATGTATTTAGAATATATATCAGAAGCACAAAATAAGCATAAGGTAAGGATTTTATGCTCTAATGGGGAAGAAAGACAAAAAAGATCAAACGCACATACGTACACAAGTCCTGAAGAGGCCTATAATAAATTAATAAGTAAAAAAATTCAACAGACATTTGAAGGTTCAAATTATAAATCTTCTTCTTTATCTTCTCATCATTTTTTTGTTTCCTTCACCCTAAACTCTTCATCTGTAAGCTAGCCACTGTCTACGGCGTCTTCTGTATAACTGGATCATAGAGTTGAATTACTATGTTGCCTCTGAAATGTTTCTTAATTTATTTGGGAAGGAAGCATTATCGTAGATGGGAAATAAAAATTCCGGGGACTGGTGTCTTAGTTATTCTTGCCTTAGATCTTCATACTTGAACATGGTTTTATTCAAAATTAAAATGCCCTCAGTAAATTTCTAGTTATACTTATGTATGCATCTTTTTACAGCTACTTATTTATTATATTGCTTAATTCTGGCTTCATCCTTTTATCTGTGCTTTAACCTTTCTCTTCTTTATACTGGGTATTTTCTCTTTGCTTGCCTCCTTCATGAAATCATAAACTTCTCTAGGGCAGGGATTGCATCTCTTTTGCTGCAGATTCCCATATGATTCTGATGGTATTTGTTAAGCGCTTAGTATCTGCCGAGCACTTGTCTGGCACACAGACCACCTCAAAATTTGGGTTTAATAAAGCTTGTTAATAGTGTTATAGATGATGTTGGGGGTAATGTTGGTTGTGTGAGCTTGTTGTGGGCAGAAATGTGTCTGTTGGTTGTTATATTGTACTCCCCAAGCACTTAGTACAGTGGGTGCACCCAGTAAGTGCTCAATAAATACTACTGAATGAATGATGTATTTCCATGGGAGAAAAGCCGAAATATCTTCAGAAGTTAAATTTTCTTACATTATTCCTTGCATTCTAATCATTCAATACCTAGAGAAAATCTCTATCATTTGGGTAAATTTAGAAAATGCATGTGGTTACATTTCTGTCGTTTGAGGATTTATGAATAAATAATAATAATAATGATGATAATGGTGTTTAAGCACTTACCATGCCAGGCATTGCACTAAGTGCTGGGGTGGATAGAGGCAAATCAGGTCAGACACAGTCCCTGTCCCATGTAGAACTCACACTCTCAATCCTTGTTTTTCAGATGAGGTAACTGAGACACAGAGAAGTGAAGTGACTTGCCCAAGATCACACAACAGGTAAGTGTTGTACCTTGATGATACAATATCTCATCATATCCCAACTGGATGATTGCATCAGCCTCCTTTCTGATCTCCCAATCTGCTGTCTTTCCCCGCTTCAGTCTATACTTCACTCCGCTGCCCGGATTGACTTTCTACAGAAATTCTCTGGGCACTTCACTCCCCTCCTCAAAAAACTTGCAGTGGTTGCCTATCAACTTTCGCATGAAGCAAAAACTCCTCACTGTTGGCTTTGAAGCTCTCCATCCCCTTGTCCCCTTGTACCTCTCCTCCCTTATCTCCTTCTCCAGCCCACCCCGCACACTCGGCTCCTCTGCCCCCAACCTCCTCACTGGGCCTCGTTCTCACCTGTCCTGCCGTTGACCCCTAGCCCCCAATCCTACCTTTGGCCTGAAATCCCTCCTCACATCCGCCAACTAGCTCACTTTCCCTCTTCAAAGCCCTACTTAGAGCTCACCTCCTCCAGGAGGCCCTCCCAGTCTGAGCCCCCTTTGCCTCTGAACCGTCTCCCCTTCCCAACACCCCTACACCCTCCCTCTGCTCTAACCCCTTCCCCACCCCACAGCCCTTGTGTATATTTGTACCTATTTATTATTCTCTTTATTTTATTAATGATGTGTATATATATCTATAATTCTGTTTTTCTATTTTGATGCTACTGATGTCTGTCTACTTGTTTTGTTTTGTTGTCTGTCTCTCCCTTCTAGACTGTGTGCTGTGACTGTTGTTGGGTAAGAATTGTCTCTATGTGTTGTCGAATTGACTTTCCAAGCGCTTAGTACCGTGATCCATACACAGTAAGGGCTCAATAAATAGGATTGAATGAATGTGGCAGAATTAGAACTCATGACTGGTATTTCCAGATTGCCCAATGTGTTAATCCAGATTGTTTATGGTTTGTTTTCCTCTATTTATTTTAGTCTTTTCTTCTCTATTAACTTATATAAAATTAAATTATATAACTTATCTATCCCATCACTTAGTACAGCCCCACGCACTTACTTATATATCTAGATTGCAAGCTCACAGTGGGCATGGAATGTATCTATTGTATTGCACTCTCCCAAGTGCTGAGTCTGAACACAGTAAGTTCTCAATAAATTCCACTGACTGATATCTAAAATTTGTTTCTCTTAATGCCTGCCTCCTCCTCTATACTGTAAGCTCCTCATGGGCAGGGGACATGGCTACCGATTCTATTGTATTGTACTTCCCCAAGCACTTCATAGTTTGCACAAGGTAAATGCTCAATGAATTCCATAGATGAATCGATAGATGGAGGACTGATCATCCTCTCACAATGTCATTAAAGTGCACCCTAGGTCCTCGAGAGGGGGTGCTGTAGTTTTGATTTTTGTTGTGTTCTCCTGAATGCTCAATGGAGTGCTCTGCAACCAGTAGACACTCAATAAATACTATGGACTGAATGGATTATATTGGGAATTTTGATTTTCCCGCACTGGCTTGCTCTCACCAATCCTCTGGAGCCGTTCCTTGAGAGACGATTTTCAGTTGTAGTTTTCAATAATATGGGTGATTTCTCCTTCACAGAGTCAAGGATGAAAGACTGGGGGGGGGGGGAGGTGGGGTGTGTGGAGGGGTCGACTTGGGGAGGGGAGATGGAAGGGTGGGATTCTTCTCAGAGACCCATCTTTCGAGCCCTCATCCAGCCTTTGCTATGGCTGATAACTGAGAGTGGTTAACTGCTACTGAGTTAATATCCGTATGTTCTACCCAATGCTTATCCATATGTTCTACCCAATGCTTAGGGCAGTGTTTCACATACCTTAAGTGCTTAATCAACATGGCAAAGTGGAGGGAGCAAGAGCCTGGGAGTCAGAAAGTCATGTCTTCTAATCCCGGCTCCGCCTCATGTCTGCTTGGACAAGTCACTTCACTTCTCTGTGCCTCAGTTACCTGATATATAAAAGGGGGATTGAGGATGTGAGATCACTGTGGGACAGGGATTGTGTCCAACCCAATTTGCTCATATCCACTCCAGTGCTCAGAATAGTGCTTGGTGCATAAATAGGTGCTTAACACATATTACAGTTATCATTGCTATTAATCAGTGATATAATCACTTAGTTTGGAAAATCCCTGTCAATATTGGGGGACTCTGGATTGCATGGTGGAGAAGAGATGTAGGGCTGGGTTTCCCTCTCTTCCAAGAATTCCCATGTGACTTTCTCACTGTGCTTCATGTCCCAACATCAGTTTTATTCATTCATTCATTCATTCAATAGTATTTATTGAGCGCTTACTATGTGCAGAGCACTGTACTAAGCGCTTGGGATGAACAAGTCGGCAACAGATAGAGACAGTCCCTGCCGTTTAACGGGCTTACGGTCTAATCGGGGGAGACGGACAGACAGGAACAATGGCAATAAACAGCGTCAAGGGGAAGAACATCTCGTAAAAACCGATGGCAACTAAATAGAATCAAGGCGATGTACAACTCATTAACAAAATAAATAGGGTAACGAAAATATATACAGTTGAGCGGACGAGTACAGTGCTGTGGGGATGGGAAGGGAGAGGTGGAGGAGCAGAGGGAAAAGGGGAAAATGAGGCTTTAACTGCGGAGAGGTAAAGGGGGGATGGCAGAGGGAGTAGAGGGGGAAGAGGAGCTCAGTCTGGGAACACCTTTTGGAGGAGGTGATTTTTAAGTAGGGTTTTGAAGAGGGAAAGAGAATCAGTTTGGCGGAGGTGAGGAGGGAGGGCGTTCCAGGACCGTGGAATAGGCGTCGACGGCGGGATAGGCGAGACAGAGGGACGGTGAGGAGGTGGGCAGCAGAGGAGTGGAGCGTGCGGGGTGGGCGGTAGAAAGAGAGAAGGGAGGAGAGGTAGGAAGGGGCAAGGTGATGGAGAGCCTCGAAGCCTAGCGTGAGGAGTTTTTTTTGGAGCGGAGGTCGATAGGCAACCACTGGAGTTGTTTAAGAAGGGGAGTGACATGCCCAGATCGTTTCTGCAGGAAGATGAGCCGGGCAGCAGAGTGAAGAATAGACCGGAGCGGGGTGAGAGAGGAGGAAGGGAGGTCAGAGAGAAGGCTGACACAGTAGTCTAGCCGGGATATAACGAGAGCCCGTAATAGTAAGGTAGCCGTTTGGGTGGAGAGGAAAGGGCTCTGGAGTCTGAACTACCTCTCTCTTTCTATCTCCCTCCCTCTCTCCTTTTCTCTCCTTCATCCCTTCTCTCCACAGAGATGAGCAAGCAGCAGGTAATTTACTCGGAGTTGATCCATCAAAGATCAACCCAGCAGCAGCAAGGAAGACCTAAGAAACCCAAGAACAAAGATGCCTCCAGTGAGCAGCAAGTGACCTACACGGAGTTGAGAAATTCCAAGCTTTCTCAGCAGCAGCAGCATCATAGAAGAGCCAGGAAAGTACCAGCCCAAGGTCATGAGCAGGAGGTGACTTATACGGAGTTGAAAAATTCCCAGCCTTCTCAACTACGGCAGCACAGAAATTTTCAGGGCATTAAGCGCACCGGTGCAGCAAGTGAGCAGCAACTGATCTACACGGAGCTGACCCTCCACGGTCGTGCCCAGCAACCAGGGAAGTGTGAGGCTGGGCAGACCACAGGTATGGCAGGTTACAAGCAGACTTCAATGAGGGAATCACTGCCGTGAAATAAAGACTCTTCACGTGAGCGGGAAAGTGATGTCATGGGCCTGGTTAACCATATCCGGATTCTTTGAGTGCCCGATTCTGACAGCTAATAATATTAATGAGAGTTGGGATATTTGTTAAGTGCTTGCTATTGGCCAAGCACTGTGGCAGACGCAATCTGATCAGATCAGACATAGTCTTTGTCCCACAGGGAGCTCATGATCTAAGGGTATTTAGTTTCTGATTTACAGGCAAGAAAACTGAGACACAGAGAAATTAAGTGACTTGTCCAAGATCACACCATCAGCAAAGTGTGAAGCAGGAATAAAACACAGGTCTCCTGATTCCCACCCCTGAGGTCTTTCCGTTAGTTCACACTGCTTCTCAAGAAACTCGCAGAGTTCTTTCTTCTTCAGAGCTCTGATCTCTTATTGTTGGAGTCCCAGGCCTGGGTTTGTCTCACTAATTCCAGCCCAGCTGCTCCCTCTGCCCATCCTATGACTCAAAGCATCTTCTTTCTTCCTTTCTGACAGTTTCTCCATCCCCCCCATGGAAGCTTGTCACTGGGATTCTGGGTATCCTGTGCCTTGGGCTACTGGCCACCATGGGATCTATGACAGTCAGGATTGTGAAGAGTGAGTATTTGAAGTTCTTTCTAAGCGCGTGAAATTCTCTACTTCATGTGTGTCCATCTGTCCATGTTTGAGGGGTCATGTCTCCTGCTAGCCTAGTTTGAATGGGAGGATCATCTGCCTGGGGTGAGCCCGAATGGTATTACCCAGAGAACCTGGGTTCTAATCAACAACTCGGCGGGAATGTTGTAGGAGTGCAGTTAGCATTAACCGCCATGGTCCACCTCTGTTTACTGCACAGTTCCCTCCCTCCCCACCTGCCATTCCTAGGGTAACCCCATCCTTGCGGGGGTAGAGGGAGGAGGAAGTCCCCAAGAAGCAGCAAGACCTAGTGGAAAGAGCGCTACCCTGGGTCCTGGGTTCTAATCTTCACTTTACCTCCCATCAGCTGTGTGACCTTGGAAAAGTCACTTAACCTATCTTTGCCTCTTTTTCCTCATCAGTAAAATGCAGATCCAATGTCTGATCTCCCTCCCTCTTCGAATGTGAGTGCTCTGTGTGACAGGGGCTGTGTCCAACATAAATATCTTGCCTCTACACCAGGGATTAGAATGGTGCTTGACACAAAGTAAAAGCCAAACAAATACCATTATAATTATTACACTAACTAAAGAAGGTTATAATGGCAACATCCAAATAAATTGTAAGGTTTTCAGAGAAACATGTGTTGTGTGTAGGAGTAATAACATGCTGTTGTTTTTTTTCTTTTTAATATTATTTTTAAGTCCTTACCATGTACCAGGCACTGTAGAAAGGCCTGGGGTAGATACAAGTTAATCAGGTTGGACATAGTCCGTGCCCCACATGGGGCTCACAGTTTACTCTTCTTTTTACAGATGAGGTAACTGAGTAACAGAGAAGTGAAGTGACTCATCCAAGGCCATGCAGCAGACAAGTGACAGAGCCAGGACTAGAACCCAGGTCCTTCCAACTCCCAGGCCCATGATCTATCCAGCTAGTCCATGCTGCTTCCTCAGCAAACTGTGCACAGCAAACTCCTATGGAGAAAGAAGGTGGAAATTCAGACAGAAAACAATTTGAAGGAGGAAACAGAAGGAACAATAGAATAAGAGTGGAGGGACATGGGCAGGGTGGGTAGTAAGCGAGGGAGGTGAGGAGCAGCAAGTAGGAGTGATGCCTCTCATGGTAACACGGCCAACTATCTTGCAAAGGGGCAGGAAGGAATGTGGGAGGTGTCACAAGACAGAACTCAGGTGTGCATGACAGGAAGGAAGAGAGGCAGGACTAAATTTTCCCAGAAAGGAAATCAAAGGAAGAGAACAGAAGATCACTTTACCCAAGTTGAATGCCAGAAGCAAAAGAAAAAAAAAAAAGAAAAAAGCAAGCCAAGAGAAGATTTAGGGAAACTGAGGGGAGAAAAAAATCAAAAATTGTTGGAGCAGATAGAAATGGCGGAGAAAAAGAATAATGGGAGATGGAGGAGCAAAGTCCTCAACTTTCTCCTCTCCCGTGTCCGCCTGGCCGAGGTCTGACAAGGGAAGTGAGGCAAAGAGGTCATCCCAGGGACCACTGGAAAAAAAGGAAAAAAAGCGATGTGGGATCTGTTGGGCCTGGGAGTCAGAGGACCTGGGTTCTAATCCTGACTCTTCAATTTGTGTGCTTTGTAGCCTTGGACAAATCACTTAACTTCTCTGTCCCTCAGTTACCTCATACGTGAAATGGGGATTAAGACTGTGAGTCCCGTGTGGGACCCAGACTGTGTCCAACCTGATTATGTTGTATCTACCCCAGAGCTTAATACAGTGTCCGGCACGTGGGAAGCACTTAATTACCATTTAAGAAAAAAAGACATAAAAGAGAAAAAGGAAAACATAATAGACGAAGGCAAGCAGGGAGTGAGGAGAAGAAAACCAGTGAGGGACAATAGCACAAACTGGTTTTAAGTTGGCATTAAAAATGAAAACAATAAATCGACTATCTAGATAAGACAGGGATGTGTCTTATGGAGAAATAAGACTTATACCATTATCAAAGGAGTCTTTGATTTGTTTGAAAAGCCAAGAATGAGGAACCTATGTTCAAAACATGTTCTGAGTATTAATTTTAGTTGGGTGAGCAAAAATGTGGAAATTCTTAGTGGCAGATGAGCAGATGGGTATGGGGTTAGGAAAAGGGTAAGGGGGAAAAGCCCCAAAATACTCAGATAAAAGGTTAAAAAGGTTTTCACTGTAAGATAATTGAATGCATTTTTGTTTATGAGAGCTTTTTTAATCTATCACTTTAGTATAAAATAAACAACGTTTCATTTCCACAATAGCAGGCAGGAGCAAAATGATGGAACTCAGATATACAGATCCCAGATGCTAGTTGATAATCCAATCCTTTCAGATCCCTGATGGCTAGGTTTTTTGAGGAAGCTTTTGGGTATAACTTTATCTCAGGATTTTTGAAAATCTAAATATATTATGTCAACTGGTTCCCCTCTAATGTATGCTTACTAACCCCTTCAAAGAACCGAGGGGAGTGAGGAAAGATGTCAGTTCTCCTTACAGTGATGGTTTGTCCCTTAAGGGCCAGGGACCATGTCTAATTACTACCTGTGTACTTTATCCTAGAGATTAGCACAGTGCTCTGAGCACAATAATAGCTTATGGTTACTGCTACTACTATTATTATTAATGTTATTATTATTAAAACAGATTTCCTTACCTTCTCAACCAAAACCTGTCTTCCCGCTGACTTTCCCGTCATTTTAGACAGCACCACCTTCCTTCATGTGTCACTAGCCCATAACCTTGGGGTTCTCCTCGACCCCTCTTTCTCATTCAACCCACTTGATGATGGCATTTGTTAAGCACTTACCATGTGCCAAGCACTGGCACTGTTCTAAACACATATTCGATCCATGAGTCAATCTTGTCAGTTCGAACTTCACATGACTAAAATCAGCCTTTTCCTCCATACCAAACTGCTATCACCTTAATCCAATCATTTAAGCTATCCTCCATTGATTACTGTATCAACCTGCTTGCTGACTTCCCGGCCTCCTGTCTCTCCCCACTCCAGTCCATATTTCACTCTGCTGCCCAAATCATTTTTCTACAAAAACGTTCAGGCCTTGTTTCCCCCCACTCTTCAAGAACCTCCAGTGGTGGTCCATCCTCCTCCACATCAAAGAGAAACTCTTCACCATTGACTTTAAATAATGCAATCAGCTCACCCCTCCTACCTCACCTCTCTATTCTTCTACCACAACCCAGGCTGCAATCTTTGCTCCTCTAATGCTAACCTTCTCACTCTACCTGGATCTCATTAATCTCACCATTTACCTCTCACCCAAGTCCGCCTCTAGCCTGGAACCCTCCCTCCTCATGTCCAACAGGTAATTACTCTCCCCCTTCAAAGCCTAACTGATGGATTAACTCCTTCAAGAGATCTTCCCTGACCGAGCCCTGTTTTCCTCCTCTTCAACTCCTGTGTTATCCTGAGTTCTTCCCTTTATTCATCCCTCCCCTCCCAGCCCCACAGCACTTATGTACATATCTATAATTTGTTCATATTAATGTCCATTTCTCCCTGTAAACTGTAAAGCTTGCTGCGGGAAGGGAATGTGTTTCATATATTGTCATATTATGCTCTCTCAAACACTGAGTACAGTGCTCTGACACAGTAAGTGCTCAATAAATAAAACTGATGGACTAAAACCAAATTTCCCTTCTCCCACCTTGAGAATCTGTTCTTTCTAGGGACCTCATTCCTCTATGACCTAGACCGAGGATCAGAGACAGTGTGATTACACATCTTTTACCTGATTGATAGGGAACAAGAGAGTTGAAATGTTGTTCATTCATTCAGTAGTATTTATTGAACGCATACTGTGTGCAGAGCGGAGTACTTGGAAAGTACAATTCAGTCAAAAATAGAGTCAATTCCTGCTCACATCGGACTCACAGTCTAGAAGGGTGGAGACAGGCATCAAAATAAGTAAACAGGCATTAATAGAATCAATGTAAATAAATACAATTATAATTATAAATATGTACATAAATACACACTGCTATGGGGCAGGAAGGGGAATAGAATGTAAAGAACCCGGGCTTGGGAGTCAGAGGTCATGGGTTCGAATTTGGTCTCTGCCACTTGTCAGTTGTGTCACTGTGGACAAGTCACTTAACTTCTCTGTGCCTCAGTTACCTCATCTGTAAAATGGGGATTAACTGTAAGCCTCACGTGGGACAATCTGATGACCCTGTATTTCCCCCAGCCCTTAGAACAGTGCTCTGCACATAGTAAGCGCTTAACAAATACCAACACTATTATTATTATTAGAACAAAAGGAATGAGTCAGGGTGATGTGGGGGGAGCAGAGGAAAAGGGCAGCTTAGTCTGGGAAGGCCTCCTGGAGGAGATGAGCTTGCAGTAGTGCTCTGAAGAGGGTAAGGGTGCTAGTTTGGCAGACTTGAGGAGGGAGGGCATTCTAGGCCGGTGGTAGGGTGGTGGGACAGGCGAGAATGAGGCACACTGAAGAGGTGAGAGGCACCAGAGGAGCAGACTGTGAGGGCTGAGCTGTAGAATGTGAGAAGAGAGGAGAGGTAGGAGGGTGCAAGGTGATGGAGAGCTTTGAAACCAATAGTTAGGAGTTTTTGCTTCATGCAAAGGTTGATAGGCAACCCCTGGAGATTTTTGAGGAAGAGGGTGACATGCCCAGAAGGTTTCTGTAGAAAGATATTCCGGGCAGCAGAGTGAAGTATAGACTGAAGTGGGGAGAGACAAGAGGATGGGAGATCAGAGGGAATGCTCATGCAGTAATCCAGTCGGAATATGATGAGTGATTGTACTAAGGTGATAGCCTTTTGGATGGAGAGGAAAGGGCGGATCTTGGCGATGTTGCAATGAGAATCACACTGCTTCTCCATCCTCCTTCTAGCACGTGGTTTTCAAGAAGATAACAACACTACCACATCAAACCACAATGTAACATCCCTGAAAGGTAGGTTAGCTTCATTTGCTGTTGATTTCATCGGGTAGTGTGCGGATGGCAATTCCTTTGATTCACATTCCTGCAGGTAGTTCAGGAAGGCTGCTTCATTCATTTATTCGGATTTTTTGAGCACTTACCATGTGCAGAGCACCGTACTAACTGCTTGGAAAATACAATTCAGCAATGAAGAGAGGCAATCCCTGCCCACGCCAGGCTTAGTGTTTACAAGAAGCTAGAACAGTCTAGAACACAGCAGGGTTGCTGTGAGGAGAGAGCTTGAAGTTCATATTCCTGAATTAGACAAAATCAATCCTGGGTTCTGTTTTACTGGGGCTATATGAAAAGTTTTGTTTCAGAAGCCCAGGCAAGAGATAAACACACTGATTTACTTTCCCTTTCTCTATACATCTGAATCACGCATTCTGTTAGATAAAACGAGAATGTCTAAAACAAATTAGGGGAATTCTCTTAATGCAGGCACCACATTATTGCTACTAGATTATTTAATGAGAGTCATTGCAACAAAGCATTAGAAATATCAGAATGTGCATCCATTGCCATGAGGATGGTTATCAAGGAAAACAGCATCTCTCATACTTCCTCTAAGTTTCCTATTGTCATGTTACTTCATAGCAGAGTGGCTTAGTGGAAGGAGCCTGGGCTTCGGAGTCAGAGGTCATGAGTTTGACTCCTGGCTCTGCCACTTGTCAGCTGTGTGACTGTGGGCAAGTCACTTAACTTCTCTGTGCCTCAGTTACCTCATCTGTAAAATGGGGATTAACTGTGAGCCTCACGTGGGACAACCTGATTACCCTGTATCTACCCCAGCGCTTAGAACAGTGCACATAGTAAGTGCTTAACCAATACCAACATTATTATTAAAGAAAAATTCAGAACTAGCTGGGGCACTGCCCTAACCAAGGATGGTATTCCTGACAGTTTTATGTTCAATGCAAAGAGATAGAAATATAGATCCAGAAAGTCTGCCTGTCCTTTGGGAGAGCGACAGAACGTTATGCCAATTTAGCTCGAAACTTCAACCCAAACTACATGTCTGTGAAGCAAGTCTGGAAAGTCCGTGTGACCCGGATTTAACTAAGGCAATGTATGACTCCTCGGGCAATTCCATCTATGCCACCTATGTGTCCAGCTCATCATCAGATGGCATAACAGGATTAGAGACCGTGAGCCTCTAGGATGCAGTCAGCCTACCAGAAGTGAAGCTAAGTGATTTAGACTGGTCCCATCACTCATTTGTTAAGTGGAGAGCCAAACAACTGCTGTATGCTGAGTTCAAACAGCACCAGGTCCACTGCCAAGCAGATGCTACAATCCAGCAGAGGGTAATATTTAGATGCACAGGATGCTGAAGAAATGTTATCCTGCGTTGCTAATATTATCCACACAGATGAATTTTCATGTCTTTTGGCATCGATCTTGAATTCCCAAAAGGCCACTTTATTGTGTTGTCATGAGAAATGATCACTGCCTCCCTGCTGATGAGCTTACACTGAAGTCCCGCACTGTAGACAGACAGAAAGGCAGATTGACAGATAGATGGTAGAGGAATGGATAGTAGTCCTTCATTTCTGGAACTAATGCAACCGATGGCAAGACCCTATTCATTTAGGTGGGCAGGGCAGAAATGCAATCGTGTGACCAAGACTTGTGTAGTTCTACGTTCTGCTTCACATTAAACAGTGGCACAACTGGTGCTGTTATGTTACGGGAGGTAGACAGCTCAAGGCAGACCATTGTCTCCGCAAGGGGCCATTCACAGAACAGCCGGGCAGCATCAACTCAAAGCCCTGACCCTGCACTGTGCCAGACTGTGATAACCTGGGTGAGATGTCCCCTGACAGAATCATCCCAAATAAAAAGAAGATATGATGCCATCTAATAATACTAACAATCGCAGTAGCAGAAATAGTAAAAATATTTATTGAAAATACACTGGGTTCAATTCACGGTACTAAGCAACTGGAAAAAGCAAAACAGACCAATGGCCTTCACTTATTTACAAGCAAGAGAAATCCAAACAGAGCTGGCTAAAGCACTCTGCTAAGAACAAGAAGATTGAATGGAACCCTGTGACCTGTTTTAAATTTCATAAAGGGCTTGCCCAATTTAATAACTCTTCCTCTTTCTCTAGGATGTCACAGTGGTCCATGTCTAGAGAACTGGGTAGCCTACAGGAACCGCTGCTACCTGTTCTCCAAGGAATCGGCCTCTTGGGAAGGAAGCCGCACCACCTGTGCTGCTCAGAACTCCAGCTTCCTGCAGATAGACAGCAGGGAAGAGCGGGTAGGTCCATTCATTCATTCATTCATTCATTCATTCATTCATTTGCAGTCTACCTTCTGTAGGGTCCAGGCCTGTAGAATCAGGGAGGAGGAGACAGTCTGGGTGGAATCCCACATGAAATAGTGCAGGGACAGGTGAATCTACTGAAATCGCCCCCTTATCCCCAGTGGGAATCAGGACAAGGGGAAGAAGTGGAGAAAGACTCTGGGGAGAAACGAGTTCTACATGACAAATCAACATTACATAATCTTATAACAATTCCCTGCCTTAAACAGCTGACCCCTAACCTGTCTTCCAGCTACCACTCCCTTCCAAACACCTCCATACCTTCCTTTGCCAACCAGTCACACGACACTGGTAAAATTCAAGCTTTACTTTTTCCTGATAAGGGTCCAGAATGGTTCATTTCCATGCCAATCCTGACTTTTGAACCTGTTTTTGGATAGAAACATCAATCACGTGACCTTGGAGACCCCACTTGTGGGGTCTCTAAAGAGGAGGAAGGGGGAAGGGCAGACTTCTAAACACCCTTCCCCTGTCCACACACTAGTACTTGGATGTCCCGCTGTTGGCTACTCTCCTCTCATGTGCCATCCAGAAAAGGTGTGAATTGAGGATCACAGGTTCAGCGTTGGTCATTTGCCTTCTTGATTAATCACTTCAATGCAAAGTATTAAAAGTAGTCGGTTATAGATCGATTGACTGGTTATGAACTGGTAGATGTAACTTTCAAACGAGGATCAGCATTACTGTCCCGGAGATTAAGGTCGCTTCTGAGTTCCCTTACCATTGTTGACGATGATATTCTTCAATTGTACAGAAAGAGTCATGAAGGTAGAGAGCTTAATCACAACAGCCATTACATCCAGAGGATGGCATCAAAATGGCTTCAGGATTCAGCCAGAACTGAAAGGTGTGTAGGGCAGTCATGGGTCAGCGATGGCCTAGTAGAAAGAGCACAGGACAAGGAGTCTGACAACCTGGAATCTAAACCCGGCTCGCCACCTGCCTGCTGTGTGACCTTGGACAAGTCACTTATCTTCACTGAGCCATGTTGTTACCCCTGTAGCCATACTTGTTCTCCCTGCTACTCCCTGTGCGGGGCCCTTATGTATTCAACATGATTATAGTGAATCTTCCTCAGTGATTAGTACAGTGCTTAATAAGCCCTTAACAATTATTATTATTAATAATAATCATAATAGTAATAATGATAGTGCCAACCTTCTTCATGGCTACAAAAATCTCAATTTAATATGGATGCCACATTTGACTTTCCATTAGTATATTTTCAGTACAAATTCCAGTAGAAACAACCCATTGAGGAGGGGAAGAGATAATAATCAAACTATTAGAAACTTGTCCAACTGCCGTATCAAAAAATTATACTACAAAAGACTACAAAGAAAATGCTCCTGTCGGCTGGTGATGGAGCCCTGGTTGGCGTCCTGGAATAACGGATTCACAGCCCAGGCCCCGGCCCTCTGTTACAGACCCTTTGAGCCTGCAATTCTGGGAAGAAGGGAGGCCTCAGCCCTGGAAAGAGAATTGTTTATCCCTTCCAAACAAAGGTCGCTCAATTTCAAACTTTGCGTACAGGACCCTTTGAGAGAACAGAACACATAACTTATCCGTGCACCAAAACAGAAGTGATGAGCAGGGCCGAATGGTGAGTTTCCCAAATGAGGGTTCTCCAGTGAAGAAGTATAATTGACCGGTTGTATGGTTTCTAGGTCAAAGAGCCTCCTGCATAAAGCTGCTGCTCCTATACCCCTACACATATGGAACAATTAGGGTCTGATGTGACTTTCTGGTTTGTTTGTATTTCCAACAGGATTTCTTGAAATTGTTATCTCTTTATCACTGGATAGGACTCTCTCTTCCTGAAAATGCAAAGTCCTGGCAGTGGACAGATGGCTCACCGCTATTCTCTGATCTGTGTCTGTGGAGTATTCCCCGAGCATTTTTCTTTAGGAATCTTCCTTCTGGAGTGATATGTCACCTCGATCTTCAGTGCAGGTCCATTGCCCCAGGGAAGAGGAGCATTTTGGGTGAAGGGGAAGAGCAGAAACAGTCAGGATTCCAGAGTAGATTGTTTCACAGCTGAGAGGCTGACTACCCCTTCAGGAGGGGTAGCATGTTCTTTCCATCCAAAGACTGAGATCATAGGAGATTCTGACTGATTAGAGTTAGCAGAATGTGGGAAGGGTGTGAGCCTTTGAACCGGAGACCAGGTTTAGGGGATAAAATGAGGGCAGAAGAGCAATGTCACCCTGTGTTTCCCCCTGCCCTATCAGGGCTCCAAGAGCAGAGAGGTCTGGGTCCCTCTATCTAGGAGCCTCAGGCAAACTTCTTTATTCCCCTGGTTTCCCCTCACTCTCTGGAAGGGATCAGAATAGGAATTCATCAGCCCATGTGGCCAGGGACCAGATACAAAACCCATCAAACACACAGCACAGAGTCTGAGGCCCAGTGAAGTGGTTTCTCAGAAACCTACCTAGCTGTGGGGTGAGGTTCCAGCTCCAAAAGCTTTCTAGTCTAGACATTAAAAGAGCAGCCAGTTCTTCCACTCAGATCTCACTCACAGTGGACTGGAGATAGTGACTATTAAATTGTTTTTTGTCTGCTTTTCACGGTGTTTGTTAAACACTTACCATGGGCCAGGCATTGTTCTAGGCCGTGGGGGAGATACAGTTAATCAGATTGAACAGAGTCCCTATCCCACATGGCGTTCACAGTCTAAATCCCCATTTTCCAGATGTGTTGACTGAGAGAGAAGTGAAGTGACTTGCCCAAGGTCACACAGTGGACGAGTAGCAGAGCTGGATTAGAATCTAGCTCTTCTGACTCCCAGGCCTGTGCTCTATCCACTAGGCCATGCTACTTCCCCATTCGTGTCTCCAGTCTTTGTCCTGTCCACAATATGAAATCAATTCATCCCTATAGCTTGTGGCTTTAGTTAACAACCTTCATCAAATAAATCAGATTGTCACCACCTAAGGTCATCGCTGTTTTGAGTTGTCCCATGGAATTGGGACACAAAAATAATAGACTGTAAGATCATTATAGGCAGGGAACATGTCACCTACTCTGTTATAAAGTAATAATAATGGTAATAATGGTGGTATTTGTTAAGCGCTTACTATGTGCCGAGCACTGTTCTAAGCGCTGGGGTAGACATAGGGGAATCAGGTTGTCCCCTCTCCTGAGTCCTTAGTACAGTGGTCCACACACAGAAAACACTCCATAAATATGATTGATTAATCAATTGATAGAAAATTTATCTATCTCCATTACAGGTTGGAGGTTCTTCTTTCAAATGCCCGTTGGACCTCTGTACTTTCACATTCAGGAAATGTAGTATATGCGAAAAACTGTTCATTGGATGAGAGATATATCTGCGACTCTAGCAGCCATTAGCCCCTTTCTGGGGAATTCATGGAAATCAAACCGTTACCCATTCCAGAGAGGACACTCACAGCAAAGAAAATCTGATCTCTCTTGCCCGTGTTCCTTTCCCGCTTGTATTTCCTTGTGATCCTCACTTTTGCTACCAACAACTTTGCATCACCCACACAAGGAGATGAGATTGAACCCATTCCCCCGCCTCAGCGGAGTTAATCACCGACCAATTGGAGTTCCTTCTTAGTGACCCTAACCACCAATCTCACTCCCTGAGAATTTGGGCAAAGTGAGTTCTAGTCCATTTGTGTCATTAAAATGTTGATTCCAATTGAGATGTGATTGGTCTTTCACTACACACAACAGCACTGATCATCCTCTCTCTTGCTTTCCCATTTCGGGCTCCAGAACAGAGGCCTCCAAGAACATCTCCGGTATCCTCTGGGATTAGTTACGGGGTGTGTCTGTTTAGCCATCTGCTTTGTATCGCTCACTTATGGCCCCTCAGGCATTAGTGAGCTAAGCTTGTCTGCTGGGCCAAGGTGTGCCAGGTCACGGGATTCCTGCCAGTTTTCTCTGGCTGTTGTTTGTCACGATGAGCTAAACCGAATTGATGAGATTTTGTCCACCCATTTAAGATCGCATATTGTATGTAGTTTGCCAGGGCAACCTCTGAGTTTTAAAAGCCATATATATAATCAGCAGTTTGCTAGACTTTGATATTACTGGATTTGTTAGAGCGTCGTAAGATACAAAACCCGCCTGTGGGAGTCCTCCGATGGTCATTATTATTATTACTATTATTATTATTACATTCATCAAGTATTTCCCAAATTGCCAAGCCATGTTGTATATAAAAGGGAATCAGCTCAGGCACAATGTCCATTCCACATGAGACACACAACCTAAGAGGTTTAGAAAGTAGCTTTCTTATCCCCATTTGACAGATGAGTAAAAGGAGGTCCAGAAAGACTAAGTGACCTAGAAGATCAGTGGCACAACTCAGATTAGACCACCAGTTCCTGCACATTTCACTAGGTCGTGTTATCCCCCTCTGATGAGTCCGTAAGGAGGATAACTTTGGTGGGACAATTTGGGCTTTTTTTTAATTTGAGGTGATTAAGGCATTCTAAGTACTTTTGTTCAGAGACTCTAAAATAACCAAAGACAAACAATATCCTTTTTCTCCTACCTATGTTGTACTGTTGCTTAGGTTGAGGGGAGGAGAGAGTTGGATGCTACCATGAGCAGGTTATGTGGTTGACTTGCTTCTCATCAGTAGTGATGGGTTTTTCTTCACTGCTCTTTCAGAGTCAATCGGGGCCTTGGATATATATCTAAGATATAAAGACGTGACCTCTCTCAAGGAGTGTATCTGTAAGAAAAGAAATATCTGAGCTGCCACTTTGAACAAACTGGACTCTCTTGCCACCAAAACCAAAAAAATTGTGGGGGTGACGCTAATGACTTTATGCCCTTGATGTCAATAATTATAATAATAATGATGGTATTTTGTTAAGTGCCTTCTATGTGCTACGCACTGTGCCAAGCCGAGGGGTAGATATAAGGTAGTCAGGTTGTCCCACGTGGGACTCAGAGACTTAATCCCCATTTTGTGGATGAGGTAGCAGAGGCACAGAGAAGTTAAGTGACTTGCCCCAAGCCACACAGCTAAGTGGTGGGGTCTGGATTAGAACCCGTGACCTCTGACTTCCAAGCTCGGGCTCTTGCCACTAAGCTACCCTGGGGGCAACGGCCACCATCTCTTCATGGAGACGGTGCCCCTCACTTTCTGTTTAAATGCTGTTTAACAGATCAAAATGAATCTGCCTGAACAGCCAGCTCCAGTAGGATTTCCTCCCTACAAATCGTAATTCCTGTAGGCAAATTCCAATTCCCAGAATGTTACCAGTCTGCAAGTTTGATTTTCAGAAAAGCTGCAAGGGAAGATACCGGACTTAAATCACCTAAGCTTTGTGTGTTTCCCAAGAGCTTCACAGCCCCAATCTGCCTCTTAGAGTAGAGGTGATGCTGCCAGCTATAACTGGCTGAATGACTGGGAAAAACTACTGTCTGCAGAGAGACAGCCGCACAAACACATCTCTCTGGGATTTTCACCTCCTGTTCACAGTTGGATTTGCCAACATTTAACCTGCTAAATACTGGAACCCAATCCGTTAGATAACTGGTTGAATGACTGGTTCGGTACATATTTTACCGATAGATCCTTGGACCAGGAATCAATCAGTGGCATTTATTAAGTGCTTACCACCTGCAGAGCACTGTACTAAGAAGTTCAGAGAGTACAATATAACACAGTTCGCACATTCCCCCCCTCCAGCAAGCTGACAACTTAGAGGAGAGAAGCTGGTCTATTAAAATCCCCAGTTTACTGCCACCTTGCTCCTCCTGTCTCCTCGAACTTCCTCATGAGCCCTCCAGAGCGCCCAAGCCAAATCAATCCATCAGTTAATCAGAATGTGCCTCAGTTTCCTCACCTGTAAAATGGGGTTCAGTACCTGTTCTTCCTCCCTCTTACACTGAGTCCCACGTGAGCATGGACTGTGTCCAACCTAATTAACTTGTATCTACACCAGCACTTAGAACAGTGCTTGACACATGATAAGTATTAAACAAACATATTAATAATAATGATATTGATATTGTTAGTTTTGCAGGGGATTTGTAGCACCTGTGACCACTTATTTTGAATGTAGTCCTTGTGGTATCAGATCATTCATTCATTTATTCATTCAGTCGTATTTATTGAGCACTTACTGTGTGCAGAGCACTGTACTAAATGCTTGGAAAGTATAATGCAGCAATTAATAGAGACAATCCCTGTCCACAACAGGCTTACTGGAAGCAGATACAATGATCATCATGAGAGAAAGAGAAATACTGGGATAAATAGCTGTGCCTATATATAGCAGGATTATTTTTCATACAGGAAGACAGATTTATTCATATCAACATGATATTCCTCATTAAGGGGGAATAGTTCAATTTAGAATTTTGAACAATACAAAGATGGAACTTGATTGCTGTAGAGGGAGTAATAAATGGTCTACATAGAGTTCACATCTCTGCTTCATGGCTTCTTTTTATATCAGACCTCGGGCTAGATCTGCACAGCTCTGTACTCATAGCCCAAATCCTTAATGCTGTCAGGGCCCGGACGCCAGAGGACCTGGGTTTTAATCCCAGCTCCAACTTGTGATTGCTGGGTGACCTTGGTTAAGTCACGCAATTTATCAGTTAATGTGTGTAATAATGATTGTGGCATGTGTTGAGTAATTATGATGTGCAAAGCACTGTATTAAGCCCTGGGGTTAATACAAGATAATCAGATCCCACATGGGGCTCACAATCTAAGGAGGAGAGAGAAAAGGTATTGAATCTTTACTTTGCAGATGAGAGAACTGAGGAAAATCATGTCGATCATTGTTACTCCTTCGAGTACATCCTACTCTGTTATAGCAAGGATTACATTCAAAAGAAAGTGGATGCTGGGTTTAAAAGTCGTGCTTTTTTTTTCTTTGTATCCAGCAAGAGGTAAGGGGATATGATTTTAGATTCAGTCTCCTTTTCTGCATTTGTGGTGAAAAAGAAAGTGCAAAGCTGCCAGCTGCCATTAAGCCTAAATACATCCACATGTGCCATCATTAAGGCTCAATACATCCACATGTACCCACTGGCCGACTGCGGGCTTTACTCATTTGGGTCTATCCCTCACCTCTTAGTCTCTTTCTCTTTCCCTCCCCATTAGGCTCTCCATTCTCATGTTGGTTCATTGCAGTGACTCTGGGGATTTTCTTTGCGATGACTTTACTACCAGCTACTGGAGGTAAATTGTAAGTTTTGTGGAAGAAGCAATAAGAATTTTGTGACTACTGATTGTTTCACCTTTGAGGAAAAAAAATACATTTTCAGTTGTTTCTGTGTTGATAGGGTAGAGATAACTTCTTTCCTCTCCCGATGGATACAGAGGTATGTGATTGCTTCCAGGGGAGAGGGAAGGTAGTAATTTTATTATAATAATACATTTCTCTCTCTCTTTGTGGATTAAGGTGTAAGTACAGAGAGAGAGGAAAAGCAAATGCAGATATAAGGAAGTGAAGGAGAAATCAGTCAGTCCATAATATTTCTTGAGCATTTACTGTGTGCAGAGCATAGTACTAAGCACTTGACAGAGTAAAGGATGAAAAAGTTGATAGACATTCCCTACCCTCAACAAGCTTATGGTCTAAAGGGGAGAAAGAGAAATGCAAGGAGAAATATATGGACCTAAATATAGCAGCGGTCATTTATCATTTGGGAAGACAGATTTACTAGCATTTGATCTGAGAGGATCAATCAGATATAACACTGATTTATCTTTCACTCCTTTCCTCTCCTTCCAGAAGGACAACTAGAGAGCAAGAGGTAAGCAAATGCAGAGATAATGTAAGAAAGAGAGTAGTATTCAGAGAAGTAGATGTGTATATATAAAGTAGAGAGACAAGAATGTGTGTTCACAACCTTCTGGTTCTTTGCCCTAGTCTGGGTTTCACTCTGCTAGGTCGATCCTTCCTCTGCCTTCCTCTTTTTTACACTCTCCCTCATTCATCTGGTGGCTCATTACTATGAGGCTAGGAACTCTGTGTGTGGTAATTTTGGGTCAATCTGACTACTGAAGATAAAGGGTAAGTTTATGGAAAAGATTAAAGATGAACTTGGCTATATTTTTTTTTTGACGTTGGTGGAGGAAGATGAATTTTGAAATATTTTTGCATCAGTTGTGAGGGAGAAATTGGATTGAACATTTTCCACTGTCCTTTTAAAACTATTACCATCTTCCATCAAGATGCGTGACGGTTACTCAAGTAGAAAAAGAAGGAAGTGACTCTCCCATCGTGGTTTCATATGGTCTTTGTAGTTTTTGTTGGGAGAAGAAGGCTCAGTTATTTTGAGATTATTTCTCTCTCCCCTAAGAAATCATTTAGTCAATCAATGACATTTATTGCGAGATTACTGTGTGCAGAGCACTGTATTAAGCACTTGGGAGAGTACACTATGATAGAATTGGTAGACAGTAAGCCTCCCTACTGATGAATGGGGAAGTGAGATATTAAAATACATATGGATATCTAAAATAAGTGCTGTGGGGCTGGATGAATATCCAGTTGCTTCAGGGTGATATCGGGTTTGGGGCCTTTTGGGGGAGAAGTCAACTGCTTAAAAAATACAGGCCAAAGAGCAGTGGGAAAAAGTCAGTGGAGCAATGAAATACGTTTCCTTTTGGTGTATCAAATTTTGGCAAGTTACCAGAAATGCCAGACTGTTCTGGTTTTGGAATGCTTCGGTGTTGTTAATATTTTTACTGATGCTAATGTTGCTGTCATTACTGATAGATTCACCAACAAGTTTGCAGCTAGTCATTTTGGTGACTTTGGTGATTTTCTGCCTTGTGCTTCTGGCTACTGCAAGTGCTTTGCCTGCCCTGAGTAAGTGACCAACTGCTGTCGGATTTGAGATATAGATCAATTCCAGTTAAGTCTTCTGAAATTTCATTTCATCCATAACAAATAAAAAGGATATATATGTATATACTATATGTCATAATAAATGTGTCTAATAAGTACACACCTATATACTTAATACTTTGGAAGTGAAGTTTTTTGTATTATGGGATAAAATGAAATTGTATATACCACCCCACGTTGAATCATTTCTGATTAGAGTGTGTGCATATATGTGTGTATATAATATATATATGTATATATATATATATATATAGAGAGAGAGAGGGAGAGAGAGAGAGAGAGAGAGGTGCTTTGTATGAGAAGTAGATTTCATTGATGGTGAAGTTCACCTATGTGTGTGTATATGTGACTGAAAAGCCAATACAGGACCCACATTCCCATTCATGGTTTGCAAAGAAAATACTTTTCATTCATTCATTCAATAGTATTTATTGAGCGCTTACTATGTGCAGAGCACTGTACTAAGCGCTTGGGATGAACAAGTCGGCAACAGATAGAGACAGTCCCTGCCGTTTGACGGGCTTACAGTCTAATCGGGGGAGACGGACGGACAAGAACAATGGCACTAAACAGCGTCAAGGGGAAGAACATCTCATAAAAACAATGGCAACTAAATAGAATCAAGGCGATGTACAATTCATTAACAAAATAAATAGGGTAACGAAAATATATACAGTTGAGCGGACGGGTACAGTGCTGTGGGGATGGGAAGGGAGAGGTGGAGGAGCAGAGGGAAAAGGGGAAAATGAGGCTTTAGCTGCGGAGAGGTAAAGGGGGATGGCAGAGGGAGTAGAGGGGGAAGAGGAGCTCAGTCTGGGAAGGCCTCTTGGAGGAGGTGATTTTTAAGTAAGGTTTTGAAGAGGGAAAGAGAATCAGTTTGGCGGAGGTGAGGAGGGAGGGCGTTCCAGGACCGCGGGAGGACGTGACCCAGGGGTCGACGGCGGGATAGGCGAGACCGAGGGACGGCGAGGAGGTGGGCGCAGAGGAGCGGAGCGTGCGGGGTGGGCGGTAGAAAGAGAGAAGGGAGGAGAGGTAGGAAGGGGCAAGGTGATGGAGAGCCTTGAAGCCTAGAGTGAGGAGTTTTTGTTTGGAGCGGAGGTCGATAGGCAACCACTGGAGTTGTTTAAGAAGGGGAGTGACATGCCCAGATCGTTTCTGCAGGAAGATGAGCCGGGCAGCGGAGTGAAGAATAGACCGGAGCGGGGCGAGAGAGGAGGAAGGGAGGTCAGAGAGAAGGCTGACACAGTAGTCTAGCCGGGATATAACGAGAGCCCGTAACAGTAAGGTAGCCGTTTGGGTGGAGAGGAAAGGGCGGATCTTGGCGATATTGTAGAGGTGAAACCGGCAGGTCTTGGTAACGGATAGGATGTGTGGGGTGAACGAGAGGGACGAGTCAAGGATGACACCGAGATTGCGGGCCTGCGGGACGGGAAGGATGGTCGTGCCATCCACGGTGATGGAGAAGTCTGGGAGCGGACCGGGCTTGGGAGGGAAGATGAGGAGCTCAGTCTTGCTCATGTTGAGTTTTAGGTGGCGGGCCGACATCCAGGTGGAGACGTCCCGGAGGCAGGAGGAGATGCGAGCCTGAAGGGAGGGGGAGAGGACAGGGGCGGAGATGTAGATCTGCGTGTCATCTGCGTAGAGATGGTAGTCAAAGCCGTGAGAGCGGATGAGTTCACCGAGGGAGTGAGTGTAAATGGAGAACAGAAGAGGGCCAAGAACTGACCCTTGAGGAACTCCAACAGTTAAAGGATGGGAGGGGGAGGAGGCTCCAGCGAAGGAGACCGAGAATGACCGGCCAGAGAGGTAAGAGGAGAACCAGGAGAGGACAGAGTCCGTGAAGCCAAGGTGAGATAAGGTATGGAGGAGGAGGGGATGGTCGACGGTGTCAAAGGCAGCAGAGAGGTCAAGGAGGATCAGAATGGAGTAGGAGCCATTGGATTTGGCAAGAAGGAGGTCACGGGTGACCTTAGAGAGAGCAGTCTCGGTAGAGTGGAGGGGACGGAAGCCAGATTGGAGGGGTCTAGGAGAGAATGGGAGTTAAGGAATTCTAGGCATCGATTGTAGACGACTCGTTCTAAGATTTTGGAAAGGAAGGGTAGTAGGGAGATAGGACGATAACTGGAGGGGGAAGTGGGGTCAAGAGCGGGTTTTTTTAGGATGGGGGAGACGTGGGCGTGTTTGAAGGCAGAGGGGAAGGAGCCCTTGGAGATTGAGTGGTTAAAAATAGAAGTTAAGGAAGGGAGGAGGGCAGGGGCGATGGTTTTAAGAAGGTGAGAGGGAATGGGGTCCGAGGTGCAGGTGGAGGAGGTGGCACTTGTGAGGAGGGAGGAGATCTCCTCTGAGGATACTGCAGGGAAGGATGGGAAAGTAGGGGAGGGGGTTGTTGGGGGGGAGGGGAGAGGCGGAGGGGTGACTTTGGGGAGCTCAGACCTGATCGTGTTGATTTTCGTGAGGAAATAGGTGGCCAGATCATTAGGGGTGAGAGATGGGGGAGGGGGAGGAACAGGGGGCCTAAGGAGAGAGTTAAAGGTCCGGAACAATCGGCGGGGGTGACGGGCATGGGTGTCGATGAGGGAGGAGAAGAAGCTTTGCCTGGCGGAGGAGAGGGCAGAGTTAAGGCAGGAAAGGATAAATTTGAAGTGTGTGAGGTCGGCTTGGTGCTTGGACTTTCGCCAGCAGCGCTCGGCAGCTCGAGCATAGGAGCGTAGGAGGCGGACGGAGGAGGTGATCCAGGGCTGTGGGTTAGTGGCGCGAGAGCGGCGGAGGGAAAGGGGGGCGAGAGAGTCGAGATGAGTAGAGAGGGTGGAGTTGAGAGCGGAGACCTGATCGTCGAGAGTGGGAAGAGAGGACAGGGCGGCAAGGTGAGGCGAGATGCTATTGGAAAGACGGATGGGATCAAGAGAGCGGAGGTCTCTGTGGGGCAGTAGCGAAGATTTGCAGGGGGAGGGAGTGTGAGAGATGAGGCAGGTGAGAAGGTTATGGTCCGAGAGAGGGATTTCAGAGTTGGTGAGTGAGGAGATAGTGCAGCGGTAGGAGATGACAAGATCGAGGGTGTGACCGAGTCGGTGAGTGGGCGCGGTATGGTGGAGGAGGAGGTCGGCAGAGTCGAGGAGGGATAGCAGGCGGGCGGCAGAGGAGTCGTCGGGTACATCTGTATGGATGTTGAAGTCTCCAAGGATCAGAGTGGGCAGAGAGAAGGAGAGAAGGAAGGTGAGAAAGGGGTCAAGGTGGTTGAAGAAGTCGGAGGTGGGACCGGGAGGGCGGTAGATGACGGCGACAAGTAACTGGAGGGGGTGGTAGAGGCGAATGATATGGGCTTCGAAGGAGGGGAAGGAGAGGGAGGGGGGAGGAGGGATAGTGCGGAAGCGGCATCGGGGCGAGAGGAGGAAGCCGACGCCTCCTCCCTTACCGGTGAGTCTGGGGGAGTGGGAGAAGGAGAGGCCTCCGCCGGAGAGAGCGGCGGCGGAGACCGTGTCTTCGGGAGAGAGCCACGTTTCCGAAAGGGCGAGGAGGAGGAGAGAGCGGGAGAGGAAAAGGTCATGGATGAAAGGTAGCTTAACTGTAATAGAGCGGGGGTTCCAGAGGCCACACTTGAAAGTAGCTGTGGGTGCAAGGGGAGGAGGGGGGGAAGGGCGGGGGGGAGGGGAGGGTTTGGATGGGAAGGAGGTGGCGGGGCCCTGGACGAGGAGAGGGGGATGAGGGGTGGCGGTGGGACAAGAGGACTGGGATGGGGCGTGGGTGGGGAAGAGAGAAGGGGGAGGGGGTGAAGAGGGGGTTTGGTGGGGGGAAGAGTAGGGGGAGGGGGAAGAGGGGTAGCGCTGGTAAAGTGGGGTTCTAGGGCGGGAGAGAGGAGGGGGGGAGGAGACAGAGGAGAGAGCGGGAAAGAGCTGAGCGAGAGAGGGGAAGGGGAAGGGGAAGGGGAGGATAGGAAGGGGCGGGAGGATAGGAAGGGGCGGGAGGAGGGACATGGCGAGGCCAGAGAGGTGGGTGGCAGCACTGACAACAATAAACAGTAATAAACGAAATCGGTAATATAGCAACATGATACAATATGATACAATACAGTGGTGCTAATATAGCAACATGATACAGTATGATACAATATAGTCGTGTTAATAAAGGGGTGATGACCAGGGTCGGGGGTAGACTCGATTAAGGGGCGACCTGATCAAATTCAAAATCTGACGACAATAAACAATAACAAGCGAAATCGCAAATATAGCAACATGCTACAGTAAGACACACTACAATAGTGTTAATAAGCAGGCGATGACCAGGGTCGGGGGACGAGCCGACCCTACCCGATCAGACTCAAAGTCAAGCGGCCAGCGGCCAAGAGAGTCCCAGAGCTCATGACCAAATAACCCTGTGGCGGCGGGGGGGCCCTGAGGTTGTCCGGGGTGGGTGGCGGCCATAGGCGGCGGCTAAGGTAAGGTAACATGGTGAGAACAAGGACGTCGTCGCCCGGGGCGGGGGCGGGAGGGATGAATCACCTCAAGAGGGAAGAGGGAGTGAGGCCTTCCCAAAATGGCCGCCTCAGGCAGAGTGGGGGCTTCCTAAAATGGCCGCCTCGGGTGGAGTGGGGGAGCGGTTGGGGAGCACAATGTCCCGGGGCCCGAGCAGGGGGACACAATGTCTCCCGAGGACACAATGTCCTTGGGGCCGAGAAGGGGAGCACAATGTCCCCAGGATCGAGAAGGGGAGCGCAATGTCCCCGGGCCTGAGCGGGGGGGGGGGGGGGGGTGGACTGGAAGCTGGTGGCTGGGGGTCTGTGGGGGCGAAGATCCGTAGTGTCGGAGTTCCCGAGCGGGGGTGCGGAGGTCCAGGTTGGGAAAGGCTGAAGCGGGCGCGGGGCCGGGCGGTCCGAGGCTCAGCTCCCCAGGGGAGGCGGAGGAGGCGCAGATGAGTCGGCGAGCGGCAGGCGAAGGGGGGGCTTGTCGGGAATCGGGGCCGGGTGGGCCAAGGTTGGGCCTCAGGGGAGCAGAGATCCCCAGCCCATGTGGTAGTGGCTCAAAGGCTCCAGGCGATGACAAGGCTCAGTTTACCAGGAGAGAGGGGCGGTCTCGGCGTGGATGAGTCGGCGGTCGGCGGCCAAAAAGCCGCTAAAGTCGGCGGTCGGTGGCCAAAAGGCTGCTAAAGAGCTAGGCTGGAAACGGGGGGCAGGCAGCCCAAGGAACCGCCGCCTGGGAGGAGAGCTCCAGAGTCCCTGTGATGGTCGATTCGGCTGGGAAGAGGGGGCCCGGCGGTCTGAGACTTACCCCCAGGGGAGCAGAGATCCCGGGCCCACGTGGTAATGGCTCCAAGTCTCCGGGCGATGACAAGGCTCAGTTTCCCGGGAGAGGGGGGTGGTCTCGGCGTGGATGAGTCGGCGGTCGGCGGCCAAAAAGCCGCTAAAGTCGGCGGTCGGTGGCCAAAAGGCTGTTAAAGAGCTAGGCTGGAAACGGGGGGCAGGCAGCCCAAGGAACCACCGCCTGGGAGGAGAGCTCCAGAGTCCCTGTGATGGTCGATTCGGCTGGGAAGAGGGGGCCCGGCGGTCTGAGACTTACCCCCAGGGGAGCAGAGATCCTTGTTGTGTATTATGCTTAAAGTTTGCAGCACCTGGTACTGTTTTCTCTTACCTCTCCTTATCTCTTGCTCCATTCAAAGCTTTTATCAAAGAGAGCCACTCCTCTCTTGATGGCAGTGTGCCTTCTGGTCTACCTTCAGCAGCTGACTCCCAGTTTTCAGCCAGGGTGCAATGTTGTTTGAGGCTTTGATCTCATAGCATTTTCTCTGCTTTCTTTGCTTTTGGTTTCCTAATTCCCGTTCTCCATAAAGTATCTGGGGACTTCATTCCCGTCATATGTCCCACCCAGCGTAGCTGTGTGAAGTTAAGCCTGGCTTTGATAAAAAAAAAAAAAAAAGACTAGATACCAGAGCTTAATTGTTTGATCTTGTTTTGCTATTTAATATTGAGTAGACCTCTAGACCATAAGCTCATTATGGCAGGGAATGTGTCTGCTAATTCTTTGTATTCCACTCTCCCAAGCATTTAGTACAATGTTCTGCACACACAATAAGCCCTCAATAAATAAGATTGAGTATTGACCTTTGAATGACTTGATGAACCTGCTTGAGAAACGGAATGCGGAATTTGAGTGACTTGCCCAAGGTCACACGACAGGCAAGTAGTGGAGTTGGGATTACAACCAGCTCCTCCAATTCCCAGGCCTGCCCTCATTCCCTTAAGCCATGTATTTAGGATCTTGTTTATTAAATTTATGAATCTGTTTATATGCTTTTAAAGGTACATATTATGTGGTGAACTGTTCAGCAGAGAACTATAAAATAAGGATTATTTGGGAGGCAAGAACTTGGCTAACCCTACTGATTATGAATTTTCCAGAGTTGCTGGGCAAAGGAGCTTCTCCAAACAACTCTTCCAAACTCAGGTAGGTAGGGCATGTTTCTTGATACCTCAATTATCTTCCTATAACAAAGAGCTTTGCTATAGCTTTGTCTGAGACCACATGCAGGGTGGAGGTGGGTATAGAACTCAAAGTTCAGAAGGCAGACTCAATCCACTTTCCACCCTGGGGAATGTTTACCCCCCCTCACAGTCTTCAGCAGTCCTCTCTCTCTCTTTCTTCACTTGTGAAAAGTGTGTATTGTGGATATCCAATGATGAAAATAATCTTTCCCTCAACCCAGGTTTAACAGAGGTGACCATCTGGGCGTGATTGTGCCATTTATTGAGGCGGATATTCAGTGTATGAGGAAGACTCTTCACCCTCGTTGAAGTATAACTGTAAACACGGGATCTGTTAGCCTCTTTCTTCAGAATCCATTGTCTACAGAAATGACTACACCTTGAGACACCCTTCCCACCCCCTGCCCCATAGAGATTGCCAAAAATGGTTCTGAATCCTCACATCCCCAGGGTTAGGTGTGCTTTTTTCTCAGCATAGTACCCCCATTACTTGTTTCAAATGACAGGAAGCCATAGTGGAGGAGTATAATAAGGTCGAGAAATGAAATATTTCCAAGCCCTTGGTGATCCATCAAAACACAAGAAATGTGTAATTGACATTCAGCCAAGTTTCTGGAGTGGAATTCAAAACAGTTTGTTAAAAGACAAAGCATTGCCCTTCAAAAATAACACACAGTGTATTTCATTTTTGATAGCTGACCATCACCATTTATTAACATGATTTATCAGAAATCACTAAAATTAATAATAATGATCTAATAATAACAACTATGTGCCAAGCACTGTTCTAAGCACTGGGGTAGATACAAGGAAATCAGGTTGTCCCACTTTGGGCTCACAGTCTTAATCCCCATTTTAAGGGTGAGGTCATTGAGGCACAGAGAAGTTAAGTGACTTGCCCAAAAGTCACACAGCTTGCAAGTGGCGGAGCAGGGATTAAAATCCACAACCTCTGACTCCCAAGCCCATGCTCTTTAGACTAAACCACGTTGCTTCATTAAGCACTTACTATGTGCCAAACACTGTTCAAAACACTGGGGTAGTTTCAAGGTAACCACATTGTCCCAAGTGGGGCTGACAGGTTAATCCCCATTTTACAGATGAGGTAACTGAGGCACAGAGAAGTTAAGTGGCTTACCCAAGTTCACACAGCAGCCAATTGGGGGAGCCGGCATTAGAACCCACTTCGTCTGTCTCCCCAGCCGGTGCTCTTTCCGCTAAGCCACGCACCACAGTTAATAACATTTGTGAAGTAGTCTTTTTCTACCAATGTCTTTCAATCTATTGTTCTTTTTTAAAAAAGCGATATAACATTATGTATAAAGCAGATCAGATCCCTCTAAACCAGTTGTGTTTGGAAAGAAAATGTCAACTTCAGTACAAATTGAATCAGTTTGTATCTCATGGAGACTTTTTTTTCTGTAATCTCTTTCTAAGAGCTGAGTTCTATTGGGTCCTTGGTCTTTGAGTTCTGTTCAATAGTATTTCAGTAGTATTTACTGAGCGCTTTCTATGTGCAGAGCACATTACTAGTTCTGTTCCTTCTCGTCTGGGGGGATTTGGCAAGACTTTTACTCTGTGGGACGTAACAAGAAGCAATCAAAGACCTTCACTCCATGTTGGACTCAGAACAGATTTCCATGTTTCTATACAACACAAGTACTTCAGATAAGAGCTCTGTATAAATACTGTAGAACGAATGAATGAATTACCACCACCACCATCCTCATCCTTACCTCCATCTTGGTCATCATCATTCTCTTGGTTGACTTCAAAAATGACGACATTATTTCCTGAACGCCTATAGAGTCTACTAAACACTTGGGTGAGCACAATCTAAGTAAAAGAAATAGTCACTGCCTTCAGTCAATCCATCCAGTTGCAGAGCACTGACGATTTTATGGGCTAAAGGAGGAGACGAGTGAAAGCACAAGTATTTTTCAACAGGTGTTGTAGGGGACCCAGTTTAGATTAGAGAATGAAAAGTCAAATTATAGAATGAGAGAGAAGATAGATGTTGCAATAGACAAGGAATCCCAGCTCTACCACTGTCTTGTAGGGTGACATTTAGGCAAGTCATTAAGTCTTTCCTCATCTTTCCTCAGTTTCCTTGTCTGTGAAATGGGGATTTAATACCTGTTGCTACTCTCAGATTGTGAGCCCTAAGAGGGACTGGGCATGTGTCTGGTCTGATTACTTTGTATCTACCCCAGGTTTTTTGCACATGATAAATAATTACTTAAGTGAGTGTGGCCTCATGAAAAGAACAGAGGCTTGGGAGTCAGAGGATCTGGGTTGGATTTAATACCTGTTGTAACTCCTATTTAGACTGGGTCCCCTATGTGGGACCTGAATATGTTGTATCTTATCCAGGGCTTAGAAGAGTGCTTGACACACATGAAGCATTTAACAAATGACTTGATTATCAAATTTTTTAGACATTTAATAATAATGGTATTTATTAGGCACTCACTATGTGCCAAGCCCTGTTCTAAGCACTGGGGAAGACACAAGGTAATGGGGTTGTCCTAAGTGGGGCTCACAGACTTAATCCCCATTTACAGTTGAGGGAGTTGAAATGATTTGCCCGAAGTCACACAGCTGATTAGTGGCACAGCTGGAATTAGAAGCCAAGACCTCTGACTCCCAAGCCCGAGCTCTTTCCACTAAGTTATGCTCTTTTCCTATGAATATCACAATGAAATGAATATGAATATCACAGATATATTCAGCATCCCAAATGAAATTAAGTAAATGCATATACTATGAAAATTGCTCTATGTATAAAAGACATTGTATACTTAATGGGGAGAAATGTGGTGGTCTGTTAAATTGAAAGTGGGAGGGAATTCTGGGGATGAAGAAGGGGTAAGCATGGATTTGAAGGCAGGAGAGTCAAAAGATCCAGCACAGTGAAAAGATTAGCTTAGATGGAATCTTCTGAGGAGATGAAGATGGTAGATATGCAAGCGGGTAACCGATGCAGGAGAGTTTTGAAGCCAATGGTAAGAATCGTCTCCATGATGAAAGGATAATGAGTAGTCAGTGATTACCCTCTGATACCTGGGGAGTTTTAAAACTGGAGGAGGGAATCTGGATTAGGAGACTAAGCACTTAGTATATCGCCCTGCATAATGTAAGCACTGAAGAAAAAAACGCTGATGGTTAGTGATGATGATGATTCAGTAGGTTAATCACGAGAGACTATAAACTCAGCCACCTCTGCTGCTTTAGAACGCTCCATCTTCCTTGAACTATATCAGGGCTCAGTGTTGCCAGTGACTTTATCCAAGTAGTTCTCTTCCTACTCATTGATGTCTCCTTCCAGATGTGATCTTTGGATTTTCTTCCATCCTGCAGATACCTACTGCAGGTATCCCACAGGGATAAGTTCTGGGTCCTGTATTTATCTTGGTGACACTCTCTCAGGGAGCTCATCTGCTCAGATGGCTTCAGAAACCCTTTTATGTGAAAGCTTCTAAATAACAACAATAATAGGGTAATTATAGTGCTATTTGTGAAGCACTTATTATGTGCTCGGCAATCAACCAATCATTCAGTGGTAATAATTGTGTTTATTATTCATTTATTCAAACACATTTATTGAGCACTTACTTTGTGCAAAGCACTGTATTAAACTCTTAGGAGAGTACAATACAACTATAAACAGGAACACCTCCTGCCCACAGCAAGGTTACAGTCTAGAAGAGGGGAGACAAACATTAATATAAATAAATTACCGATATATACATAGGTGCCATAGAGCTGGGGCAGGGGGGAGAACAGAGGGGACAAGTCAGGTGAGGCAGAAGGGAATGGGAGAAAAGGAAAAGGGGGCTTAGGGAAGGCCTTCTGGAAGAGATGTGCTATCAATAAGACTTTGAGGCTGGGAGAGTAACTATATGTCAGATTTGAGGAGGGAGGGCGTTCCAGGCCAGAGGCAGGATGTGGGTTGTTCTTGTCTGTCCGTCTCCCCTGATTAGACTGTAAGCCCGTCAAACGGCAGGGACTGTCTCTATCTGTTGCCGACTTGTTCATCCCAAGCGCTTAGTACAGTGCTCTGCACATAGTAAGCGCTCAATAAATACTATTGAATGAATGAATGTGGGTGAGGGTTAGGTGACTAGATACAGAACACTGTGCTTAGTACCTACGAAATTACAAGACAACAGAGTAGGTAGGTGCAATTATTTATTTCAACCATTTGTTTTTCCGTTCACTGCTTGAATTAACACATATTCATATTTTCCCCAATGTCCTACTAGAAGTATGCAATTTGTGTCTGCCTCCTTTAGGAGATTGCTCCAAGGGCAGGAGCCATGTCTTCATGAGGTCCATTCAGAGTGTGAGAAATTCTCCTTTCCCTATTGTCTGTTTCTGACATTTTGATTGAATTTCACCATTTTGAAGGTGTCAAAAGCTGTTACTTAACAATAGCCCCCGCACCCCCCCCCCCCGTTTTTTCCAAAACATTTTTCAGGATTCATGAAACCATGAGACTGAAGGGAGACAGATGTTTTAACAATCTGTGAATGCCATTAACAATTTCATTTTCATCCATAATATTTACCTGTGGTGAGCCACAGGATATTGCACAGTACTGCACACTGTCCAAGTGTATAAGGTGAGAGGTGTTGTATTATATAACAGAGATCTCACTATCTTTTTAAAGAAGCTGTAATGGAATTAAAATTTCAATTGGGAGTCACTGAGCTTAGACGGGAAATATCTCATGAGGTCCTGTAATATTGGTGATGCTGCTTGTCTTGGATCTGCAATGTCCAGTTCTGTCCAGGAACACTTTTACTTGTATAAACAATGGTGACCAAGAAATCAGGGCAGCTGACCAGATGAGCAAACAGAATTCTCTGTAAGGAGGTACCTGGGATGGGATTGAGATGAAATTCCAGTATTGGGGCTTTTCATAGACTAACTATGAGTCCTCCATTTGCAGACGAAGAACTTGAGATCCTCACAGTTACCTTCATAGTCATAGCGTGCACTTCGAAAGACACAATTACCCTCCGTTTGTATCTTTATGAGAGTGAGCCTGTGATGGGCAACAGAGATGATTTTTGATTAATGACTGCTGTCACATGAATCCAAACACTTATCCTATCCTACCTTGATTACTACATCTGCCTCCTTGCTGTCTCTTGTCTCTCCCTGGTCCAATTCACACTTCATTCTTCTTCCTGGATCATTTTTCCACAAAACTCTGCAGTTCATGTTTCCACACTGCTCATAAACTTCCAGTGGTTACCTGTCCACCTCCTCATCAAAGAGAATTTCTTTACCATCGGCTTTAAATCACCTTGCCCCCATCTACCTTGCCTCCCTGATTTCCTACTACAACCCAGCCAACACCATTCACTCATTCATTCATTCATTCATTCATTCAATCAATCATATTTACTGAGTACTTACTGTGTGCAGAGCACTGTACTAAGCGCCTGGAAATGTACAATACAACAATAAACAGTGACATTCCCTTCTCACAATGAGCTTACAGTATATAGAGAGAGAGACAAACATTACAAATAAGTAATATTATAGTTATGGACACGAGTGCTGTGGGGCTGGGATGGGGGAAGAACAAAGGAAGAAAGTAAGGGCAATGAAGAAGGGAGTGGGAGATGAGGAAAAATGGAGTTTAATTAGGGAGGGCCTTTTGGAGGAGATATGCCTTCAATAAGGCTTTGAAGGTGGGGAGAGTAATTGTCAGATTTGAGGAGGTTGGGCGTTCCAGGCCAAAGGTAGGACGTGGGCTGGGGTGGTGGTGAGACAGGGGAGATCGAGTTACAGTGAAGAGGTTATCACTGGAGAGGTAAAGTATGCAGGCTGAGTTGTAGAGGAGAAGCAAGAGGCGAGGTGAGGTAGGAGGGGGCGCTCCTGTCATGCCAACTTACGCACTGTACCTCGAGCTTGTGTATATCACCACTGACTTCTTGCTCATGTCCTCCCTCTGACCTGGAGTTCCCCACTTCACACTATCACTGATCACTGTCCCCACCATCAAAGCCTTATTGAAGGCACATCTCCTCCAAGAAGCCTTCCCTGACTAAGCCCTCATTTCCTCTTTTCCCACTCCTTTCTGTGTCACCAATGCAGTTAGACTTGCACCCTTTCTTCACTCGCCCCTAATTTCCATATCTACACTTTATTTATATGAATGTCTATATCCTCCTTTAGACTGTAACTTCATTGTGATCAGGGACTGGGTTGGGACTTGGGAGAGCACAGTATAAAAGATTTGGTAGAAACGTTTCCTACCAGCTCTGCTATATTGTTGTCTCCCAATCTCTTAGTACAGTGCTCTCCACACAGTAAGGGTTAAATACACATGATTGATTGACTGTAGTAGTGATAATGCAGATGGATATATTTTCTAGCTTCATAGAAGTGAGCATCTCAAAGCCCTTAATAACAGAATACATGACTCAGTCCAGCACTTAGAACAGTGCTTGGCACATAGTAAGCACTTAAATGCCAAAATTATTATTACCCTTCTTCCATATTGTAGAGAAGAAGGCCTGCAGAGTTCTGAGTACTGACTGCTCAATTCAATTCACTTTGACTAATGATGTCACCACATGAGCTTGCCCAAGGGCTGGAAGGCAGCTTCCATTGGGAATCTCAGGTAACAGGGAGACAGTGATTAGAATTCCAGTGTTATGGAGTACCTATGCTGAGACAGGTAGGGAACGTCCTCATAACAAAGAGTTTGGATTAATCTTTCCTGTCTTTCAGACCTGCCCCAATAAATTTCTGCCTGCCCCTGAACCCTGGGTCATGGCCTAGGTGAAGGGCAGAGACCCTGCTTCCCTGCTCTTGTTCCAGGGAGGAAACCAGAGTGGAGAATGGGTACATGGAGCTGGATGACCCAGAGACACGGTTCCTTCTGTTGCTGGAGCCAGACTAGCCTGAGCTGCCCCTCTCCACCATTACCCAAACTCAAGGCCCAGACACCGGGCACCTCCCTGCATCCAGGAACCTTGGGTATGGACACGAAGGGGAGCTAAGAGACAGTCCCTTTGTGGAAAGGACAGTCTTTCAGAGCCCGAGATTTACTGATGATTGGAGAAATCTGTGCCATCCTCCCACTTCCAGGAATTACCAGGTTCATTATGAGACAATCCAATCCATGCATAGAGGGAAAAGAATGCCAGAAAAACCTATGGGAAATTACAAGAAGACCAAAAAGGCATAAAGCTTTCTCAGAGAGGCATGAGGATCCCAGTCCCTCAATAGTAGCCATGGTTCCCAGCCTCCAAGCTGAGAGAAAACAAAATCTCCTAACCCCATTCCACCCTGTTCCAAGTCTTTTTCAGTCCAGCGCACAATCGTTGCCTCTATTTATGTCTTTCTCTCATCACTCTCTATCCCTCTTCCTTAGGCAGAATATGGTGTCAGGAACACGTCGAACAGTGGGTGTTCAGTGAATCCTATTATTACTCTTATTAGGAATTTGAGACTCTGACATAGGGCACTGGCTTGAAAATTGAGTCTTTCCCTCCTTGGAGACCAGCACCTTCCATAGAGAAGCAGCGTGGCTCAGTGGAAAGAGCACAGGCTTGGGAGTCAGAGTTCATGAGTTGAATCCTGGCTCTGCCACTTGTCAGCTGTGTGACTGTAGGTAAGTCACTTAATTTCTCTGTGCCTCAGTTCCCTCATCTGGAAAATGGGGATTAAGACTGTGAGCCTCACATGGGACAACCTGATTACCCTGTATCTACCCAGCGCTTAGAAGAGTGCTGTGCACATAGTAAGTGCTTAAATACCAACATTAATATTATTATTATTATGTCCCACCATAGCAAGCCCAGCCTTGGTTGTCCTGCAAGAGCTGGAGATGAGAGAGTATCTTGTCTCAAGGCTCCAATAAACAGCCTGGATCCTGATACTCCACCCTTCAGTCTCCCTGACACTGACTCAATCAATCCCCTTCTAGAGAGTAAGTCAGGAATCATGACTAGTCAACACTATTGTATTCTCCCAAACACTTTCTATAATGACCTCCCTTAACTAAGTGTTAGATAAATACCACTAATTGATTGAATGACTTTCACTGGGGCTCTAACTATAGTTTCATACTGCAACTGTGGCCCAGGTAAACATTTCCATGTCTATCTGAGGCAGCTAGGAGGCAGGGCCCAGGCTGTGCGTAATTTGAGGTTCAAAAGTCTAATACTAAGTGTATGCTTGTTAATGGACACCTTGCAGCTTTCAAAGAGGGTTGAACAAAGTTCTGTGATTGAGTCACACTTCCCTTCACCTGGAGAATCCAAAACATATTATCTCACAGGGCCTCACAGTGCAGTGAAATGGTAGGAGCTCCTCCCTCCAACTGTCTCTATCTGTTGCCCAATTGTACATTCCAAGAGCTTAGTATAGTGCTCTGCATGTAGTAAGCTCTCAATAAGTACTGTTGAATGAATGAATGAATGAATGAATGACAGATGGAAAAGGTGAAGACCAGGGAGACTGAATGACCAGCCCACTGTGACTCAACAGCTTCTGAGTAGAGTCAAGACTAGAGCTCCAGAGAACAAGGAGCCTGTCCATGTGCCATCCCAACCCAACATTTGACTTTTTTCATTCAATTGTATTTATTGAGCGCTTACTGTGTGCAGAGCACTGTACTAAGTGCTTTGAAAGTACAATTCAGCAACAGAGACACTTCCTTTAAGTGAAAGCTAGGAAGTAATATGGAAGAGTAACTTACCTGCTCTTCCTGGTTGTCTATCCACAGCAAGCTGGAATTCTGAGCTGCACAGGCTGACTTGCTGTCTCCCCAGTTCTTTCTGTCATTAGAGAAGAAGTAACAGCTGTTTCTGAACCCAATCCAGTCCCCTGGACAAGGGGCCCGGTCACATCCTAGGTAACAAGTAATGGGTTAGAGTCATGCGCAGAATCAGATGTTTCCTGAGCATTGGTTGTCAATGTTTCTACCACCTCTTTCTCTCATGCACACAAAGACTTTGGTTCCACAGTTCAGAGTTCCTCAGATGGGAGTGGCCTCTCTCCTAATACCTCCTCCTTCCACTCCCAATAACCAATAGTTGGGGAGCTGAGGAAAATAAATATAACCACTCTACCCCCAACAGAGACTTATCATGTTAAAGCACAGTAAACTGAGAAGTCATCAACTCCATTAACATTCTCTCGGGGAGGGAAGTGAACTGGGCACCATAGCTCTTGGGCCCTGAGTTGTCACCCCACTTCCCTCCCGCCCTGCAATCTCAGACAAAGCAGTTTCAGTCTCTGAGCTGCTCTAGGATGGTTATTGAGGCTGTATAGTGTTAGCACCTACCTGCATCGTTGATGGTATTTGGAGATGGGTTTGGAAAGGGGCTTGTAGAAACTCCTTGCTGCTGGGTCACTGTAGAAATCAGATGAGCAGTGTTATCAGGACTGCACTATTAAGATTATTTCCTCAATGCGAGTCATTTATAAGGAGGAATCTGTTCACTATTTTAGGACTGACAGTAAAGTTTTTTACCTTGGGCAGCCAAGAAACCCGCTGTGGCCAGTAACACAAGGCAGAAGATCCCCAGACTCAGTGCAGTGCACTTCCAAAGTTTACTTTGTGAACCTACTAGTAGTGATAATAATGTAATCAATGATAAACCTTTCAACAGAAAAAATATTCCAATGCTCAAACACCCAAAATACCTCAAAATGTTAATTCATTTCCTTAAACCTGACGCCACTGAGTGAAATCATTTCTCCATTCATCTTTTACATCATCTCTGCTATTAGCTCAGTTATCTTTCCTCAAGCCTGACCGTTAGACTGCCTTGCTTTTACATTTTATTTTTTTCTTTAACTGACAACCTCAATTTCTTATTTTGACTCACAAACAAGACACATATAAGCTAAGAGAGAGAGAAAGGTACTACATGAAGAGAGAAATATAGTCAGAGGTCAAGAGTAATATAAAAGATAGAGAAAGAGTCAAAGAAGGAGAGATAAGAGAGGGCTGAAGAGGTTCACAGAGCCCAGGCAAAATATTAAAATTCAAAGAACACAGGCTTTCATTTTGTGCACTCTATAGAACTTTCTGACCTGACCTATGTCTTCTTCTGGATCATATGTTTATGAGAACTGGAAAGGAGGAAACATTAATAAATCAATGGTATTTAATGAGCCCTTCATGCAAAACACTGCACAATATACTCAAGAGAGAAGAGAAAGTAGACATGAACTCAAGGATTTTATGATCTGGAGGAGGGGATAGGGTGGGTGGAGAAGCAGAGATTGACTACAACTGACTGATGCTACTCTTAAAATGAGCCTTTTTTTTAATCTAAATATGTTCCCAAACCTTGTCTTTATTTCAGAGTAGTGGGAGTGCAAATTGTTGGAAAGTAATTGAAAAATCTGAAGGGGAATAAAAGAGAGGCGGAAGCAATGTCTTTGAGTGCGCAGAGCACAAGGGAGAGTAAGACAGAGATGGTAAACACAGACCCTGCTCTTGAGAGGGTAAATTCTGTAAGGCTTCAAAGTGTCTAGCTGTGAATATAGCTGCACAGTGATGTTGTAAGGTTGAAGGTAGATCCTGACAAAAGAGAGGGAGGGGTATGGGACTGAAGGAGAGTGGTACTTGTAGCTGCCAAATTGTAATAAAAACCATTGCTTGCCGGCTGTGTTGTGGTTTGAGGTTTCTTCATTTCTTTGCTGGATTACTCAAAAAAACCACTGTGTGATCCTCAGTTTGAAAAACTGTCAATCTTTGAATTTTTTAAGGTTGCCAATTGGAATCCACAACTTATACCGACACTATTTGCTCACTCTGAGGCAGGGGAAGAAGTTGGTAAGGGAGTGGAAACATGGCAGATGCCCTCTGTGAGACCGCTGTGAGTAGGAGGGTAAATCATCAGTTACTTTCTCTTATGGAGTAGGGAATGCTGAAGAATGGGGAGGAGGTTAGGAGCTTGTGTTTGTCCCCATGCCAGTTTCCAGGAGGATTCTCTGGTGATGAGGGTTAAATGTACCAGCTACCAGGAGTAGGGAGGCGCTGAAGAAGGAGGCCCCAGGAAGGGTTGTCGGCTCTGAGTTGTGTATAGATTGGGTTGTGATGCACTTCCCTCATACCACTGTCACGATGTAATATATAGGATTGTTCCCTTTATACTGTACAATAATAATAATTATGGTATTTATTAAGCACCTTGTCTGTCTGTCTCCCCTGATTAGACTGTAAGCCCGTCAAACGGCAGGGACTGTCTCTATCTATTGCCAACTTGTTCATTCCAAGCGCTTAGTACAGTGCTCTGCACATAGTAAGCGCTCAATAAATACTATTGAATGAATGAATGAATTGGGGGACTGTCCAAGAGACACCTCCCCACAGCTCCCCAGTCACCATCAGGTCTCCCTACACAGCTTGGAATGTGAGTGTCCTATCTGAATAAAATGTGCATTGTGTAATTATGACAGCGACTCAGGGGTATCATTTGCCTCTCATCAGTTTGTGATAGGCTGTAATCCCCTTTCACCTTCTCTCCACGGTCTGCTCAGGGATGGTGAGCTCCTCAGATATTCCTCTCCCTGATCCTGCTGGTGCTGAAGCTGCCCTTGTGTGGGGAGAGGGAAAGACCAAGAACAGGGCAGCTCCACTGGCTGGTTTCCAGTTCTTCACAGCAGCCACATCCTCTCGGACCTCCTACGAGCTATAGTTTCCTCCAGGTGAGGAAGGCCCCTTACTAACTAGAGAGGCAATAGAAACCAGCTTTGTCAGCCACTGGAGTGGCTTCAGGGTGCGCCTGGGCTGATCTGGCCCGATAAAGGTATCAAACAACAAGATACATACTAATAAGGACATATCCATGCGAGTCCCTTAGGAAATTCCAGAGACAGTTCTGAAAGAGTACAACTGATAAAACTCCACTTTGGGAACCGCCAGTGAGTCGGTGCTGCTTACACCAAGAAGGTACCTTTGCTGGAAAATCTGAAAATGAGCAAAATTGTAATTATAAGGGGAAATGGGGTTTAGTGGATTTCTCCAAGAGGATTCTTCGAAAATGCAATTTTGACTTGCAGGGTCCACTTGGCTAAGGATAGTAAAATATCAAAATCTGTCGGAATAAAACGAATGACCTGGAGCCGGTGGCCTATGGTACCTTTGCTCTGGGCATTCTCAGATGGGCTGCACCTCTGTGGTTGATTATGCAGTTTCAGCTCTGTGTAGGTCACTGACTGCTCACTCACTGATGTTCTGCCCTTCGTGCCCTTTGATTTTTGGTCCTTCCATGGCAGATCAAGCCTTTCCTTGTTCAGTTCTGAATAAGTCACCTGCTGCTCACGTGTCTCTGCAGAGGGGAGGTGAACAAGAGGGAGAGTTTAAAGGCCAATGCATTTGTGCAGAAGGAGAGTTGAGGGGCCGGAAATAGCAGGGGTAGTCCTAACCCCTCCCCGTTATCGCATGAGGTTCTCTCTAGTACTGGGTGACTTCAGAGAATCCCTCTGTCAGAAAGAGCTCTGTTCTGGGGTGGAGTAAGGCCCGTTGTCATTTCTAGATCCTCCACATGCTCCAAGTGGGGAAACAAGAGATGCAAAATGAGCCTCAAGGTAACGAAAGCCAAGAAAGAGGTTCCTAAGAAAACTTCAGCTGTCCCCCTCAAGCCGAGAGACAGCTCAGAGTTCAGCCTTGATATGAATAGTTGACTTTTTCATGAACTGCAAGGCAATTTCCCCAATCACTTTATGGAGGAAGTGGGAGTGTAACCGGATGATCAGACACAGGATCCTGAGCCAGGTTCCACTGAGAAATATGAATCTAGCCTGGATTCCTGGACTTCATTTTTGAAATTCCCACCAGGCCCCTCAGTCATCCACTTCACTGACAGTCTCTTCTTTCCTCAGGCATTTTGCAGACTCTTTGAATGGCACTGACAAATGACATCTCATTGACAAGCGATCAAAGAGGAGCAGGGCAGCACTTGAGACTCATCAAAGGCAGAATCACCAACAATCAAACCCCCCCCACACCAGCCCCCCCCTCAGGCCAGGAAAAGGCATGAGCCACTCGTGAGGGCCAGGGAAACGCTTTAGTCTTTGGGATGTTCCAACATGAGTGGAATTCTCCTGTTTCCCAGGACAGAGCTGGGCTCAGAGACTCTGATAGCATCAGTGAAAAAGGGGCCATCTGAGAGCAGGGGGCATAACCATTAACGGTCAATATCACAAAGAGCCATTGAGCCTGGAGTCTGGGAGCACCCTGTCTGGCACTGACTGAGAGAAAGTGATGTTCCCAGGAAATGGGAGCTCCACAGGAATGCCCAAGACCAAGGAATGTTAAGGGAGGAGCCCAGCGTTGTGAGAATCAACCAATCGGGCCCTTTAAACCTGTCTTCCCAGAACCCATTCCAGTCTCTGCTGGGACTAAGTCCAAGAAAAGGTCTAACCCTGCTAGGTCAGCTGTAAGTGGTATGCCATACCTTTGCCATTGAGTCTCTCTGGTTTGCTCTTCTGTTGGGAAGACCTATGTGGTTTCAACTTCTCCTCCTCCTCTCCTGACTTTTTGCTCCTGTTGTTGTTTGTTCTATTGTGCTGGGACTGAGAAAGGTTTTTCTTGTTCAACTCTGTGTAGAAAACTTGCTGTTCACTCATCTCTGCAGAGAGGAGATGAATGAGAGACAGAAAGTACAGATTCCATTTGTGTGGAGAGAGATGATGAGGTGAAAAGCAAGCAGGAGCCAGAAGCAACTTTCAGGATCTGGTACAGCCTTCCTCATCCCTAATGGATGTATAAGAATCCTTCTCTAGGATTCAGGTTCATCATACGGGATAAGGGTGTGTTAGGTCCCAGAACGGTAGGAGGGACTTGGAGATTCTCTTACAATCTCCATCCCCTCTATATGTAGCAAACCAGTCTATCAGCCATGAGCAATAACTAATCAATAAATCAATAAAATTTATTGCGTACTTCCTATGTGCAGAGTACTGTACTAAGTTATTGGGATAGTACAATACAAGAGAGTTGTCAGATGTGATCCCTGCCCATGAGGAACTGACAGTCTACAGGGTGAGACAGACATTAACATAAATTACAGAAGGGGAAGTATACAGCATGGAAGAAGGGGACGTTTTAAGAGATTTCAAAGAGAAGAAATTATATGTCAGGTTTCTATCGAAATAGAATTGTACTTCAAAAAATGTCTCTATGTAAAAATGTTTCAGGGGAAAATTAGTATCCATGGACACATGAGTAAAAGATATGAGAAGCAGCATAACGTGGTGATAGATCACGGGCCTGAGCATCAGAAAGACCTGGGTTCTAAACCCAGCTCCACCATTTGTCTGCTATATGACTTTGGGCAAGTCCTTTAACATCTCTGTGCCTCAGTTACCCCTTTTGCAAAATGGGGATTAAGGCTGTGGGCCCCAATGAGGAACATGCGCCATGTCCAACATGATTAAATTGTATCTATCCCATTGTTTAGTACAGTGTCTGGCACATAGTAAACCCTTCACAAATACCATAAAAAAGTTGGTGGAAACTCACAAAGAAATCTCTGTTATAGGAACCCCAATCTGAACAGTCCAATCCCTATCATCTCACAAAAGAGATTTATTTGGAAAAATCAACACTTTCTACCTTAACAAATCACTAAAGCAGGTGTTCTCCAGTTAGATGGGAAGGGGAAAGCCAGACCAAGAGTTCAGAAGCAGGAATAGGAAGGCAATAGCCAGTGGACTTCAACTGTATATCCTGCAAATATACAGTTTGGCCTTCTGATAGATGTAGTTTCTTCATGTTTCTGACTTCCTGTTCCTATTTCCCCTCACCCCCCTGCTCCATTTCTAAAATCAGCTTGTGGACTTTTCACAAGCAGCCATCACATCACGACCCTCATCAATTTGATGTTCAGGCCTTTTGCTGACTTCCAAGAGATTTTCAGGGTCATTTTAATCCCAGAGCTGGCAAAGACTTCACACTCTCATCTGCTCCATCCACACATACTGAGGCAGGAGCACTCTTAAACCTTCACATCCAGAGGAAAAAGTAATCAAGACAGAATAGGAACAAAATAAATGTCATTACTGGATCAGACCAATATTTTATTCTAGAGAAAATCACAGACATCCCTCTCTCAGTCACTGTTTTCACATATCATTTATTGTTGCCAGTTTTTTTAGCTGCAATACAAGTGACACAACTAATTTTGCAACAAACTCATGTCTTCTTCTCCTGTCCCAGGATAGATGGAGAATAGCTGATCATTCTCTGCAGATGACATAGTATCATAAACCTAAAGATCATATCAACTTATCCTTCAGCCTTCTTTTCTAGTGGCTGAATAATTCCAGCTCTTCTGAACTGAGACCCTTTTCAATAACCTTCTCTGGCACTTTAGCTCTCCTTCTCTCTCTCCCTTGATTTGACCCCTGGAGAGTCCAATTCTGGATTGAGGAGTGCCATCAAGGTCTGACAATTGCCAGGAAAGTAGGAGAAAAACTTCACAGCCTGGTACGTTTAAGTGCTATTCATGTCTCTCAACAGCTGGGTAAATTAGGTTTAAAATTGTCTTGCCGCTGCATAAAGTAACTCACAGTAAACTTTGTATGGTATGCATTTCTAAATTCATATTGATCTATTTATAGACATTTGAACATTTAAAAAATAGCTGTTCACTTCACTGCCTTCTGCTTTGTAATTATGTTATGGGAATTTTCTTCCCCTTTCCCTGAGTCAGATGTTAAAATATTAATTTGTGATCTGAAACAGAAATATTCAATTCATTCATTCAATAGTATTTATTGAGCACTTACTATGTGCAGAGCACTGTACTAAGCTCTTGGAATGTACAAGTCGGCAACAGATGGAGACAGTCCCTGCCGTTTGATGGGCTTACAGTCTAATCGGGGAAGACAGGCAGACAATAACAGTGGCAATAAATAGAGTCAAGGGGAAGAACATCTCATAAAAACAATGGCAACTAAATAGAATCAGGGTGATGCACATCTCATTAAACAAAATAAACAAAATAAATAGGGTGATAAATATATATACAGTCAAGTGGACGAGTACAGTGCTGAGGGGGTGGTACAGGAGGGGGGAGGAGGAGAGGGAAAGGGGGGAGAAGAGGGTTTAGCTGCAGAGAGGTGAAGGGGGGCTAGAGGGAGCAGAGGGAAAAAAGAGGGGAGCTCAGTCTGGGAAGGCCTCTTGGAGGAGGTGAGTTTTAAGTAGGGATTTGAAGAGGGGAAGAGAATTAGATAGTCTGAGGTGAGGAGGGAGGGCATTCCAGGACCGTGGGAGGACCTGGCCCACAGGTCGATGGCGAGATAGGCGAGACCGAGGGACGGTGAGGAGGTGAGCGGCAGAGGAGTGGAGCGTGCGGGGTGGGCAGTAGAAAGAGAGAAGGGAGGAGAGGTAGGAAGGGGCAAGGTGATGGAGCGCCTACAATTCCTTGGTCCCAACCTTTCCCATTTTCTGCTCTCATTGACTGGGTGATGAGTGAATAGACTATGAATTAAAGATAGAAAGAGGTTTCTAGTTGAACGTATTACCTGGAGTACCTGTGAACATTAGAAATAAAGAATCTCATAATGGGCAACTTCTATTTCTGAACTGATAGGAAATTATTCTAACAAAATAATTAGAAATTCTTTCACATACACACACACACTAACACACACATGGAGTGGCTGTTGCTCCAGGTTAGTCTGGACAGGGCAAAAAAGCCAAAAAATACCTGTTTGAAGGAGGTGTTCTAGGGACAATTTGTCCAGGGGCCTGGGTTTGGGAGACCAGCAGAACTGGGAAGCCAGGAATCCAATGAACAGTAGAAGATCTCAACCATCCATGGCATCAAATCCCCCAAGAGAAAGAAATCCAGACCAATGAGCCCAGAGACCTTCTGCTGCTCTGCCCAACCATCCTGGGAGCCAACAGCGGAACAGTTGCTTACTGTAAGATGGTCCAGCTGACACTGCACAGGCAGCTCTCTTGTTGCTGCTGCTGATTTGTAGTTTGCCCCACCCACTGGGGACCACCAGGGCAGGGGAACGTGAGCTCTCTGGCCTTATGTATTATGAAAAGCTTCACTTCTCTTTACTGGGAGCCCAGGTGCATGAGGAGCAATATCTATAGGGAAAACCATAGCCAACTTCCAGGACACAGATGGAATAGGCCAGTGTTTCTGGCTTCCTATGTTTTTCCCTTCTGGCTGCTATGAAAATCAGTCACCATGGGCAGTAAATGCAACAGGTCAGCAAGGGGCTGTCTTTACAGGCAACCACTGTGGAAGGCTTTGTTAGCTCCTCACTGGTTTTATCAGCTGCACCCACACATGCTGATAAAAATCTGCACTCAGTAGTGTCATCTTTGAACCTATAGTAAATTTTCCATAACAACAGTATAGTCTGCATCAGCAAGAATTTGCACTAGGCCTTTCAGATGACGGCACTCTTACCTCAACCAACCATGAAATAGTGGATGGACATTTTTCTGTGATCCAGGCTACTAGGCAGCAGTCAGGGTAATGGGATTGAACAGGGGGTCACCAAAATTGGATCAAGAGCAATTACTCTGAGATAAGTCTGTGGGCAGGAATGAAATTAATAAATCAATTATATCATGATTCAGACAAGGGGAAGCTAAACGATGGCAAATTTAGGTAATTTAGCATGGACAATTTGGAAGAGATCCAATGCATTATGGACCACCATCAAGTGAATGATTTCTGCACTTTCTTGAGCAATGTATATGGTCCTCAATAGTCTTGGCACCTCTGGAGAGTGAAGATGTTTCTAGCCTCAGCACAGGAAAGAGGGAAGGAATCTTGCCAAGGTGGCAGCAGTATTTCACTGATATCCTAAACAGGCAGTCTCCCATCAGAGACTGACCCTTCAGTACATAGAAAGCTACCACATCCTAACCAGAGTCTTTCCAGACTGGCTATTGAAAAATGTCATTGAACACAAATAGAGACTTGGGAGAACAGGGTGACTTTAATAGGAATTATCTTTTTAGTACATCCTATACAGGTAAACTGCAAAACATTTTCATGGATCTACATTTTCCTTTAGTTAGTCAATATCTGAAGAATTTGTAAATGAAAAGATATATTCAGTTATATATTATCTATGAGTCATTTATTTTCTTTTCATGGAACTTGGGAGTGGAAGAAACACAAGTTGTACACAATTCTTTTAAGTTCCACCTGAAATTATAAATGAAAAGTAAACTGACATCAGTGGCCAATAGCTAAATGATAATTAGCGAAATGTATTGCATCAAGCTGTTCTCAAAGACAGCACCTAGTTAGTGAGTAGGATCAGGAAGATTTGAATATGAGTCTGTCAGTGGTCTCACAAGTAAGATTTTAAGGCTCCACAAAGTTGATGTACTTTATAGTTGCCCAGCGGATGCATCATTAACAGATCCTTCGGGCAGGGCAGAGCAGTTCTGCTCACCCAGTCCAGAGAAAGGAGAGAAAATGAGAAAATAATATAGTTTTCACTATTCGTTTTTGCAATGTTGTTGATGCTGGCTAGCCACAACCAGCTGGTCATCCACTTCAGCACTAGGAATTCAAAGAAAAAATAACTGATTCCTGCTCTGTGGGATGTTCATACACTCAGACAGTGACAACTGTCTCAAGCAGTGACCAGTGTTCACGGCCAGAGAGCCGTCATGACAATGATGTGAATGATCCTGAGTGAGACAGAGATGCCTGATGATCTTGGATCTCCCCCAGTTCTTAGTAGAGTGCTTGGCACATAGTAATTGCTTAAGAAATGCTATGGTCATCATTATTGTCATAATTACTAGGTTATTTTCTAAATTATGATCGTTACGATACACACAGAAGAACATTTCTATATCTCTAATCGCTTAAAACCATATTAGACCAGGAGACCTCTCATCCTTCCTAAAACAAACAGAAAAGATGTATCAAAGTTGTGTTCCATCAGTGCTTGGTCTTGGGAGATTGGGCAGATCATCTTGGTGTCAGATCAGCTAGTCACTCTTCAGCAGGCTAACGCAAAGCCACAGCAAAGGAGAAACTCGCTCAGTGAAATGTGGTTTTGAGAGACCCACAATAACCAGTGATGGGCATGGTGTGGGGTTGGCCGTGTATCTCACCCTTTTGACTTCTGTACACAACTCACTCAAGGCACACCAACCAAGAACAATTCCGAAATATATTTATCTTCATCATACTTTTAACATTTATTCACTCATTTGCTCACCGAATTCTATGTTCCATTCTCTTGTTACTGCAATTCTATCTTTATTCTTCCTCCTGGAATGTCCCTACATTTAATAATGTTAACGTTGATATTTGCTAAGCACTTACTACATGCCTACTACCATAGTAGATAGAAGATGATCAGGTCAGACACTGTCCCTGCCCATATGGGGCTCACAGTCTTGAGGAGGAAGAACAGGTACTGAATCCTCTTATCACAGATGAAGAAACTGAGGCAAAGTGAAGTTACATGATTTATCCAAGGTCCCCCAGAGGTAAATGGCAGAGCCAGAATTAGACCCTAGTTCCTCTGACTTCCAGGCCTATGCTCCATACTGGGCTAAGCTGCTTCAGGTGAATTATTTGTGAATAATTTGTCAACAGTTATTTGGGAATAATCTTTGTCTGCATGGCTCCGTTTGAAGGCAAAGACTATTTGCTTCTATATTCTTTCCAAAGTGCTTAGCATATTGATCTGCACAAAATTGGCATCAATTAATGCAATTTATTTGATCCAAGGATCAAAACTCATTTTCACACATGCCTAAATGCTGAGACTCATCCTGGCTCTGGCTTTGTCTCCTCTCCTTCCAGTAGCAGGATGGAACAGATTGAGCCCAGATCAGCGCAGAGAAGTAGATCAAAGCTGCTCGAAATGACTTCCTGTTAGAGGCAACTCACATCATTCACACATCAGGCTCTCAGTTCCCCATCTTGTACCAGACCCATTCAATAATGTGAAAAAGGGGATTGTGGAAGAGTACCTGGTCCCATGAAGATAGGCTGGCTCACAGAGCATATCTACTGGGACAGTGCTTAGTACAGTGCCTGGCACATAGTGAGCGCTTAACAAATACCATGATTATTCATTATTATCATGATTTAAATCAATCCAGCTGACTGAAAGCCACGAGCAGAAAGGATCTTGCAGGGAGGAAAGTGGATAGAGTTCAGCAGCGAGAAGCAGCGTGGCTCAGTGGAAAGAGCACGGGCTTTGGAGTCAGAGGTCATGAGTTTGAATCCCGGCTCGGCCACTTGTCAGCTGTGTGACTGTGAGCAAGTCACTTAACTTCTCTGGGCCTCAGTTACCTCATCTGTAAAATGGGGATTAAGACTGTGAGCCTCATGTGGGACAACCTGATTCCCCTATGTCTACCCCAGCGCTTAGAACAGTGCTCGGCACATAGTAAGCGCTTAACAAATACCAACATTATTATTATAATTCAGCGCCTGAGCTCTAAGTTCTGTCCCCAACCTTACACTCACACTCACACTACACTTACACTACACTTACACTTACACTCACTCCCTCGGTGAACTCATTCGCTCTCACGGATTTGACTACCATCTCTACGCAGATGACACGCAGATCTACATCTCCGCCCCTGTCCTCTCCCCTTCCCTTCAGGCTCGCATCTCCTCCTGCCTCCGGGACGTCTCCACCTGGATGTCGGCCCGCCACCTAAAACTCAACATGAGCAAGACTGAGCTCTTCATCTTCCCTCCCAAACCCGGTCCTCTCCCAGACTTCTCTATCACCGTTGATGGCACGACCATCCTTCCCGTCTCTCAGGCCCGCAATCTCGGTGTCATCCTTGACTCGTCTCTCTCGTTCACCACACACATCCTATCCGTTACCGAGACCTGCCGGTTTCACCTCTACAATACCGCCAAGATCCGCCCTTTCCTCTCCACCCAAACGGCTACCTTACTGTTACAGGCTCTCGTTATATCCCAGCTAGACTACTGTGTCAGCCTTCTCTCTGACCTCCCTTCCTCCTCTCTCGCCCCGCTCCAGTCTATTCTTCACTCCGCTGCCCGGCTCATCTTCCTGCAGAAACGATCTGGGCATGTCACCTCCCTTCTTAAACAACTCCAGTGGTTGCCTATCAACCTCCGCTCCAAACAAAAACTCCTCACTCTAGGCTTCAAGGCTCTCCATCACCTTGCCCCTTCCTACCTCTCCTCCCTTCTCTCTTTCTACCACCCACCCCGCACGCTCCGCTCCTCTGCCGCCCACCTCGTCACCGTCCCTTGGTCTCGCCTATCCCGCCGTCGACCCCTGGGTCACGTCCTCCCGCGGTCCTGGAACGCCCTCCCTCCTCACCTCCGCCAAACTGATTCTCTTTCCCTCTTCAAAACCCTACTTAAAACTCACCTCCTCCAAGAGACCTTCCCAGACTGAGCTCCTCTTCTCCCTCTACTCCCTCTGCCACCCCCCCCTTTACCTCTCCGCAGCTAAACCCTCTTTTTCCCCTTTTCCCTCTGCTCCTCTACCTCTCCCTTCCCATCCCCACAGCACTGTACTCGTCCGCTCAACTGTATATATTTCCATTACCCTATTTATTTTGTTAATGAATTGTACATCGCCTTGATTCTATTTAGTTGCCATTGTTTTTACGAGATGTTCCTCCCCTTGACTCTATTTATTGCCATTGTTCTTGTCTGTCCATCTCCCCCGATTAGACTGTAAGCCCGTTAAACGGCAGGGACTGTCTCTATCTGTTGCCGACTTGTTCATCCCAAGCGCTTAGTACAGTGCTCTGCACATAGTAAGCGCTCAATAAATACTATTGAATGAATGAATGAATGAATGAATGAATGAATGAACCTTATCGTGTACTGTGTTGTCAGACAAAGCTGTTTCCATCTCTGAGTCTGAACTCCTCCAGGATGGCTGCCAGCCAGCTCCCAAATGTTTAGAGAAGGTCCTTGTCTCAGCATTACTAAGAAGTGAGCATCAGTGGGGGTAGATGATTGCAGTGTTGATGTCATTGCTTAGAAATAAGCTAGTGTTCATGGAAAACTTTGGTACTGGATGAGAATCCTGACTGATCCTTTCTCCCAGTAGAGTGTAACCAGACATGAAAACAGTAAATAGCTGGTCATCCATTTAAAATAATGGATTTATAATGATATGAAGAACAATGAAAAAAATTATGAACTAAACAACTACAATGTATTATTTGGAAACTAAGGCAGGCCTGGATTCCAAGTGAACTCCTAAAATCCATTCTTTTCAATGAAAAGAGAATTATTTTTTCCTTTTCCTTTATCCCCTTCTCATCATCTCTCTTTTGTCTCTTGCTTCCTGAATCATTTCACTTTCTGTTTCTCATTTGTTTCCCTCAACCAATATTCTTTACTCTTCTTGAAAAAATGTATATGGTATATGACTATTAGACAAAAGAGAAAAAATATACATATGTGTGGGTATATATATTCACATGCATGTGTATATATGTATATTCACACATATGTATACATGCATATATGGTCTTAGTGCTCAAAGAAAACTCTACTGATGAAAACTATACCAATTAGCGCAAGTGTGGTTAAAAAAGATCAATAGAAAACCCAAAGTCTTACCACAGTGACCCCATATAAATACTGTCCTTAGTTGTGCTGCCATATTGGTTGTGTTCTTCATGCTGTTTTCACTAGTGTTTCCCTTTCTCATGATATTTATAAAGCTTCTTTTGGAAAATATTGCTCATTTCTTCAGCACAGTGAACAGTGCTGGTCTATCCTTACAGTTTTCTCCCACTATTCAGTTGAGATGCTGCATAATCTGTAGTTTTGTTTTACTATATACTTAATTTTTTTTCTCTCTTCTTCTTGCTTTTGGGATTGCTTTTGGTATTTTGTTCCAGCATGCTCCATAGCAGTTGCTAAGGTATTCATCTGTCATCCATTCTACTCCCATGTCCAACCCAGCATACCCGTTTGAAGTGTTCAGTGCAAGGAGAGTCATTTTTTCTAATAGGTACTGGCCTTCTTGATTTGATCGTATATTTTCTTGTCTAGAGTTGCATCATTGGTAACTGGTCTGTTTAAGTGTCGTAATTCAGTTCTTTTTCCCAAGACTTGAATCTTAATTATGTGTACAGCTTTCCCGGTGTGAGCTAACATAGTATTTTGTTCTGCTTTAGGCGTTCCTTCTGTCTCTAATGCCAGGCTCATCAGGCTCAGACTAATGAGAAGGCCCTTAAAAATTTTCCTACTAATTCTTATTTATACATACCTGCTTCAGTCATTTATTTTTGATCACTTTGGTTTGACTTTTGTCTCTGCATTGGAGTGTAGCCTCCTTGTTGACCGGGAAGGTGTCACCTCATTCCTAATAAATGTGCCCAATAAAGTACACTACGCAAAATGGATTCTCAAAAAATGCTAACTATTACAATGCCTACTAGTTCTACTATTACTTATGGACCAAGTATAGAAATGAGGAAGAGACTGTCTCTCCAAGACGCTCGTACACACATATGCAATCTCACAGTGAGCAGCAGCATTTTTGAAGTGAAAATCCACTGTCACTCCATTTCTAGGACACAGCTCTATGTAGACCATTGACTGTTCCTAGGACTCTGCATAAATCACAGAGTCGGTTGAGATGAAAGAGTTCCCCAGAGGGGCAGAAGCACCATTAGGTGGATCCTCCATCATGGCTGCATAGAATAAACTCACATACATACAGTTAAGGAGAAAAATTAAAAGAGAGACAATGTCCAAAAAAGTGATTGAGAGAAATAAAGTAGAAATTAAAAGGTAAAGAGAGAAGCAGAGATACAGGTATGCAGGAAACAGTAAAAATAAAATACAAACTAGAACACATATCTTGTTTTTGGTCTTTTTCCGGCACTTTCTATTATGATCTCTGTCCCCTCTCTTGCCACGTTAGCTCTTTTCCTCAATCCCTGATCTTCAAAATCATCAGCTGGAACCCCACTAGACCCAACATGTGTCTGAAGCTGCTCCCCCAAATCATCACACTGGTAACATCCCCCATAAGCCTAACACCCAGACTCAGACAATAGCAGAAACAGTAATTTTCTTCTAGACATTCCAGACTTCACTGCAGTTCTTTTCCCATCATCCCATAATCTGTCAAACAATGTCCCATTTGACCTCCTTCATGCTACATCCCTTCAATAATCCAGACAGCCATTCTGGGAGCAGTAGGAGGTGTGGATGGTGGATAGCCCTTCCAACAATTTGTGATAATCAAACATGTCCTCTGTCCTGATTCCCCAATGTAATTAAGGTAAAATGTATCCAAGGAATGAGGAAGGGGTAATCTTGTAATTGATCTCTGAAGAACAGGAGAGGTGGCTTCTTTCAAATGCTTGGCTCACTGTCCTCATTGATCATCAACAAATGGTTAATTGCTGAAAGTCCCAAGATTATTCATGGTTCTTCCCCAACACTTACATTTAGCTTGAAATAGCTGGATGGACACAGGTAACACCATGAAGAGCATCCCCAGAGTCACTGCTGATATTCGCCATGGGGAAAATGGAAAGTCTGAAAGGGAGAGAAACAAAGAATGATCCAGGCTGAGTGAAATGTTGACTTAGCGATGTGACCTGGCAGAAAGTGTGGACACATGGAACTTTTATTCTCTCTTGTAGAGGCAGCATGGTCTCATGGAAAGATCATTCATTCATTCAATTGTTTTTGTTGAGCGCTTACTGTATGCAGAGCACTGTACTATGCGCTTGGAAAGTACAATTCTCCAACTGGACATAGTCCCTGTCCCACCTGGGGGCTCACAGTCTTAATCGCTATTTTACAGATGAAGGAACTGAGGCACACAGAAGTCAAGTGACTCACCCACAGACAGAGGACTGGGAATGTGGACACCCGAATTCTAATCTTGGTGTTGATGTGTGACCTTGGGCATGGGGCAAGTCACCTGAATTCCCCATGTTGAGGGGTTTTAAAATGGAGAGGAAATAACTGTTCTCTCTCACCCTCAGATAGTGAGGCCCAACTGGGACAGGACCTGTGTCAGATCTGAATTTCTTGTATCTACCCAAGCACTTAGTCCAATATTGCCCATAGTAAGCAAGTAAAAACACCACTATCTTTCATTTTCTTTGCAGGGCTTCCCCCGTGAAGAGAGGGGAGAAAATAACAAGCTATTGCAAGATAGAGAAATGTTATGTTTGACGTTGCCTTCTCCCTTCATCCAGCGGCACTGGGGATGAGAAAACGGCAGGCTCAGGCAAAGGGTCTCTGAACAGCAGTTGGGAAATATGAGTAATCTAAGACTGAGGATTAGTGCCCAGAGAAAACCCTTCTTCAGAGTCCAGAGAGAGTCTGAGATGAGAAAAAGTCTTGACACAGACATGAGCTGGTCCCCTCAATCAATCAATCAATCAATCATATTTACTAAGTGTTTAGTATGTGCAGAGCACTGTCCTAGGCCTTTAGGGGAGTATAATTTCACTGAGTTGGGAGACACAAACCCTGCCTAAAAAGACCTTACAGTCTAGAGGGGAAGCTCTCCTGCTACAGAGTTGCACCACTGTGACCCATTTTCCACAACATTCAGCTCGATGCCCTGTCCATTGGTGTCTCCCCTGTTCTCCAATTTTCCCCTTCTTACAAAGCTGCATACTTCATCTCTGAATCTCCTTTCCTTACCAGTTGACCTCCTTACTGTGTGCCGCATTCTCCATTCTTTCCCCCCACTCATTCCTCACACCTTTCCCCTGTTGGAATCTCTTCAGTTCCTCCAGAGCAAACTCTGCACAATTTCAAAGCCCTTCAGAAATCCCATATGATTTGGAATTGACTGCCCCTAAAATTCTGCAATCCCACTTCACATCACCTCAACATCCAACTTGGCACTGCTCACGTTAGCGCTTATTTTTCAATCTATGTACTTTACTTCCTTAATGATTCACTTAATTTTTGCCATTTCCTTCCTTTTAATGATATTTGTTAAGCACTTACAAAGGTCAAGACACTGTACTTCCTTACATTTTATATCCTAGTTATATTTTTGCCATTTGCCTTGGATTTGCTTTAAATAATTTGCATCTTCATGTCTCCCCTGTTAAACACTCAGCTTCCTGAGATCGGGAACTGTGTCATTAACCTCTTTTGTTCTTGCTCTATCACTTATATCAGTGCTCAGCTTAGACTAGGTGCACAATTAATAATGATGATTGATTAATTGACTTTTTGATGGTGATTCTTTTATAATTAGATTGTTTGAGGATTGACATTTCTATTAAACTTTGGGGAAGGAATGAATATATGGCAGCTAGGAGCTTCTGGGATTTTTCTTTCCCACAAAAACTCAGTTGGATTGAATTGAGATTCTCTCCAGGCTTTACTGACTGGGCACGCCAGCTCCACCAAAATTGTTCCTCAGGTCCTGGTTACTGTATATCCTGGGGAATCTGAGCTCTCATCCTCTGACATTGCCCCCCGGGTCCTCCCCCTTCTTCTTCCAGAACCTGCCCTCTCTGATTATAGGAACTTATTTAAAATTCTGGGATTGAACATTGAGGTCCCAATCCCCAGCCTGTTTTTCTCACTACTTTTCAACTCCATAGGAAGTCTCCCACTGTCTCGCATTGTACTATTCCTCAGACTTGAAGAAAATAATGATAGCTTGGTGATAATTGCTTCTTAATCTTAAATTTTAAAAATCTAAAAAAATACATAGGGAAAAGTTCAATATATGATAAACCCTCATCATAAAGAACACTTTCTTAAATTTCTCATTCTAAAATTCCTTGACCACCAATTAAAAATGGAACATGACCATTTCCCAAATCTTACTGCTCTATGCAACTGCATAGTCCTTTAGTACAAATCTCCCCAAGTCTTCCCCTTGTATACGGGATCCTGGAGATTTAATCACACTGCCATATTCTCTGCCAAGAGCAATAACAGATCCATTTTCTATTCTCACAAGGAGAGCAGTGAGACTTTAAGCACAACTACCTGTTCCGATGCCTGAATGTCCACTCAGAGGGCTTGTAATACTGGAGATGGTCTTGAAAAGACTGGTAAATCCAAAGACAGAGGGACAAACTGCTATTTGTGTTAGAAGTTGGATGAATGAGTCCAGGGAAGAGAAATCATTAACTATTCAATGCTCTTGTTGAAACCACACAGGAAGTTCCCATGACGCTGTGTGATTCTCTAGCCCTTCAGGTCGGTGAGAGGCCAGACTGACAAGGGCGGGATTGTAACGGTATAAAGTTTCCCTTTCTATTGCAGCGAAGGTTGAAATTGAGTTCTCCTAAGGGAAGATCCTTCCATTGGGGTTTAAACCTGGGGAGAGCCATCCTCTGGTAGGAGAGGAATAGCCCCGGAGGCTCTTGTACTTGCTAGAATCTTTGCAAACTGTCGTTGTTGTCACTCAGCTGGTTTATCCTGGAGCTTGCAGCCTCGATTATTCTCTAAGGCAGACTGGGGGTGGCAGGTTCTCAGAGAACACAAAACTCCAGGCGTCCCTTTGCAGATTTGTCAACACTCGATTTGCTCTCTGGTACTGTTGGGTTGCCATTGAAATTTGTCAGCTGTTGCAGTTTCACTGTTTAATTCTGTGGAATTCACCATCAGCCCAGATTCCATATATATCTTCATCACCCTATTAATTTTGTTTATTTTTTTAATGAGATGTACTTCACCCTGATTCTATTTAGTTGCCATTGCTTTTATGAGATGTTCTTCCCCTTGACTCTATTTATTGCCATTGTTCTTGTCTGCCTGTCTCCCCCATTTAGACTGTAAGCCCATCAAAGGGCAGGGACTGTATCTGTTGCTGACTTGTACATTCCAAACGCTTAGTACAGTGCTCTGCACATAGTAAGCGCTCAATAAATACTATTGAATGAATGAATGAATTCCGGGAATAATGGTCAACATAACTGCGATATTTAAGCACTTGCTATAATAATGATAATAATCTTGGTATTTGTTAAGCCCTTACTATGTGCTGAGGACTGTTCTAAGTGCTGGAGTAGACACAAGGTAATCAGGCTGTCGCCCTATCTTAACCCCCATTATACAGATGAGGTAACTCAGGTACAGAGAAGTGAAGTGACTTGCTCAAAGGCACAGAGCAGACAAGTGTTGGAGCCAAGATTAGAACCCATGACCTTCTAAGTCCCAGTCCCATGTTCCATCCATTATGCCACGCTGCATACCCCTATTTTATAGTTAAGGTAACTGAGTCAAAGAGTAGTTCTCAGTCAGTCAAGCTATTCCACAGCTTAGTACAGTGCTAGGCACATAATAAGCACTTAACCAATCTCAAACATTCTTTACATAATTCCCATGAGCGAGGCTGGATACTGTACATACACGGTTTCTACACCCTTCATGACTGCCATCGTCCTGGACGGACACAGGAATGGATGTGAGGATGACACTGTTACTTTCTGACAAGTGTTCAAGAATAGTTGTCTGTGACAACAAAAAATAAGATTTTCAAAGCCAGTACTCGGTGAAAAAGTACAGCTCAAGTTGTGTTTAGCAGAAGGTGCTCTTGCAACATAAACACGGCTAAAAAACTACACCCATTTGTCTAGTGGACTCTGTAACTAAATCTGGGTACAACTGATTGTAACACCTGAAGAGAGAAAGGAACGATATTTAACCCAGAACCTAATAGGCTGACTCAGCAATACTTGATGGCAGTGATATTTGTCGTGTTGCATTTGTTAGGTGCCTATTATTATGCCAAGCACTGTACTAACCATTGGGGTAGATGTATGGTGATCAGGTTGGACACAGTCCTTGTCTTAGTGAGGCTCACTGTCTAAGTGGGAGGGAGAATCGCTACTACATCCCCATTTTACAAATGAAGACAAGGAGACACAGAGAAAGGATGTACCCAAGGCCACAAAACAGACAAATGGTAATGGTGGAATTGGGATTCAGGACCTGGATTCCTTTGATTCCCAAGCCTGTGCTGTTTCCCCTAGACCATCACAGTCCCCTAGTCCCCCAGTCTAGGGGAAACCACAACCTTTTTTTTTTGTCTTATACAGTCCCTCACAAAGCATCCCCTTACCTCTACTGATGAAGTCTCCATTGACACAAACCAGTGGAAAACACTGAACTTCTTTTGCTTTTAGTTGTCTAGGAAAAGCTTTAAAACTCTTTATTTCCAAATTAACCAAAGGAAACCAATAAGAGGAGAATAACTCCTGACCCTACGTGAGGTTGAATCAGCGTGGCTCAGTGGAAAGAGCCCAGGCTTGGGAGTCAGAGGTCATGGGTTTGAATCCTGGCTCTGCCTCTTGTCAGCTGTGTGACAGTGGGCAAGTCACTTAACTTCTCTGTGCCTCAGTTACTTCATCTGCAAAACTGGGATGAAGACTGTGAGCCTCATGTGGGACAACCTGATTCCCCGTATCTACCCCAATGCTTAGAACAGTGCTCTGCACATAGTAAGCGCTAAACAAATACCAACATTATTATTATTGTTTTTATTGAATGACCCAAGGCCGAGCTGACTCAGCAGTCAGCTCTACAGGGATTTACTCCTTGGGCTTAGGCCGCATGTCAGTAGGTGCAGAAAAGACTTAGATTGAGGTCAGGCAGACATGGAGGCATATATCTTTGAAAGAGACCACCTCCTAATGCCAAAAGAGTTCTAGGTGGTAGAAAAATAGAACAGTTATTTCTGTTGCCTCTGTATCCCAGATCCACATTACCACAGACTCAGAAAAACTGAGGAGACAGAGCATCTGTGGGGTCAGTGAGCCTGACACAGAAAGTGTTGATAGATTCCACCAAGTGCCCTTTGTCGATGGGAAGTTGTTGGGGGACAGGTAATTAGGTTGGTTCCACTTTAAAACCTTGTCTAAGGGTTTTTGATTTCATTTGTATGAGGAGGAAACAGGAATGTGCACAAATCTAGAGAATATTGTACCACATTCCTGAAAGAGGGAGTCACAGGGAAGTTAACGTAACAACTTCACCTGGATAATCCTGGGTTGGGCTCTGTGGCTGACATCCTTAACTATCCTAGGTGGTTCCTGTGGTTGCATGCAAGTGAAAGTTGTGATTGTTCCAGTTGCTGCCGACCGTGTGGAAACCCCAGAAGAACCTGACCTGGGTTATTTCTTCCCCTGTGAAGAGTTCCTACCAAAGATGGTTAGAAGCAGATTGGGAGTCATTTCAGAACTTCCTGATGGTCTTTTGTGTGTTACCAATGGGCCACCAACATCCATCTGGCCGCGGCTATTGGTAGCTTTAGTCAGAACTGACTAAATCCCACCACCGAGTGAACAGCCATAGAATAGTTACAGAAGCAGCAGTCATGACCTGACCTTTTATCACATCCTAAGGTGTTATCACTCTGAGCCACTGCTATATCAGAGTAAACAGCACATATGTATTGTAAAGGATTCTGTGCTTTTAGACAAACATCTCTTTGCTTCCCCCCTCCTCCCCACCTCAGAGGCCTCCACCAATTTCTCCAAGATGGATACAGTCTATTCTCTCACCAGCTTTTGTTCTGAGTCCCTCACCCGGGCGGTATTTGCCCCCTTTTGCAAAATATATTCAGAGTTCAATAGCAAGAAATTGGAGGCAGAAGAGTCACCTACATTGTAACTTCCCGGACCAGGTGTTTCTGTGCCTTGGAGTTAATAACCTTGATGGGCGTAACCGTCCAAAGTGGTGATTATTTCCAGGGAAGAGCCCCACCAGAGGATAGTCAACTACCTCTTCCCCACGGCCAGGTTTGTCCGTTATCAAAGAACTCTGGTCTGCTGGCCACTTCTATCTCATTTTGAAGTGTGTCTCTGGTCAGCTAAGCCCTCCCCTGTCTCGATGACTGACCAGCGGTGTGTTTCATTCTTTTCCTGGCACGACTGTGGATGTCACAGGCCTGAGCTCTAGGAGAAATACCACTGGACCTGCAGTTAATTTCTCTTTAAGTACAGTTATCTCTCTACTTTCATATTCGGTCACCCAGTGACACACACTCCCTTACTTATCCGGTCCAGTGATGTTAGTCATGATGTCTGAAACTGCAATGTCCCTTGTGAAGTCAAGCGGCAGCTATAAATGCTGAGACTCTGACCTCATACTGGGGGAGAAAAGAACAGCCCAAAGAATAGCTGATATTTAGTGGGTAGATGAAAGGAGGTGGAGGGGTTTATAGCTTGCATCATTTCTAGTTCCAGCTCAGCCCTGAAGTTGAGAATCTAGACTAATGTGTGTCTGAAGTAGTAGGAGGGAAGAAGGAGAGGAGACCAGGGAAATGGGCACATTTATGTTATCTTATTTGCTACAACAGCAAAGCATTTATTAATCCACTACCGAGTAATTTCTTTCTTTACAATTTTTTTTTTTTTTACTTAGATCGGTGATAGAGGGAATGTTCAAGGAATGATGAACAGCCCAAGGAGATATGGGCATTGGTATTTCTGCCTCTCTATCTCTTCAGTCTGTTCTCTTTCATCCCATTCAGCTGCTGTGCTGATGATTTCTGTGATGTCAAAAAAGAAAAACCAAAAAAACTATGCCTAGAAATAGTGTCAGAAGACTCAGCTGACAAGGAGCTTGTGAATATTTCACCAAGTCTCCGTGTAGTGGATGCTCCTGGTGGTGGTGGGTCCTTGGTTTGCGGAGAAAGAGATTATACAAACTTGCGCTCACAGATGTACCATCTGGCCGATGCACAATTTTCAATATGTATTGATCTTTCGCTTGAAAATAATGCACAGTCTCTACCCTTTCCTTCGTAGGTGTCAAGACTATAGGGAATAAAAAGTAGAGAAACCTGAGTCACATGCATCTGCAAACAGAAAGAATGTTGTAAAGGACTAAAATTATTTGGAAATCAAGCTCCTGATTTCCCATTGTCAAGATGGAACCACTGAGTGCCCAATAATTCCCTTAATAGCCCCAGCCTCCCTGACAGGTGCCTAACTCATTAGACCAACTACTGGATAGGTACATTCTCTTTCCTTCTGCCAAATCAGCCAAAGTCCAAATTTCTGAGGAAAATATCCTTAGACATGTATTAATGATAGACCATGAGAATTAGGAATCCTGGGTTTATAAATGGAATTCTACAAATTCAGTAATAGGGGATTTCTCGGAAAGATCTTTCACCAGGAGGTTCAGTAGGAAGAAAATCAAAATCACTAAAAGATTACAAACTGAGAAGTCAGAAGACGTGGGTTCCAATCCCAGCTCTGCCATTTGCCTGCTGCGTGACTTTGGGCAAGTCACTTAAAATTTTCTGTGGCTCAGTTTCCTCGACTTTGAAATGGGGATTCTGTCCCCTTTCTTCCTCTTTTCTGGAGTGTGAACCCCATGTGTGACATAGATTTTATTGGACCCAATCAACTTCTACCTACTACAGTACTTAGTACAATACTTAACCCATTGAAAGCACTTGTCAAATACCATAATGAGGAGTTAATTTTTCAAAAAAGAAAATGTTTGTGACTCCCTGTCCAACCTTGTTGTGGGCCACCCTTCAGGTAATCTCTGAAAAGTGAGGCATCTAAGTAGAAGCTTCAAGGGACTATCAGAGTAAATGTTCCGGTTTCAAAATGATGCTTTATCACATTTAAACTGGGGATTCATTGGAGTAGGGGACGTGAGAGAAAGTATACAGATAGTTCAATTTGGAGAATGTACGGAAGAATTCAGATTGAGTTTTGGTTAGGATCGTGCCCTGTGTGTATGTTGTTTAGGACCTGGCACTGCAGAGTTGCTGGTCAGGACTTCAGTGTCTCTGCTTATTTGATGTGATGTAATCTCCCAAATACTTAGTAGAGTGCTCTGCCCACAGAAGGGGACAATCAATATGATTGAATCAATATCTGGACCTGGAAAGTGAATGAGAGAGACCCAGGGAATTCATGAAAATCCCCATAAAACTGTCTAGTATTAAGGACATCGTTCCTTGGGTAGCTGAAGACAGACCTGGCTATGTGGGGACCCAGTAACTTTAATGCTATCCCATCATCACCCCATCCTAGGGCTCAGACCCTAAAGTTTCTCTTTCTCCCAGAGCCTAAGGGTTTTGGCAGCAATTCAAGGATAATGCCCTGGAGGACACTCCTGATGAGAAACTTACTTTTTTCTGGAGTAAATCGTTCCATCTTCCCACTGCCAAGGACTGGTAGGTCCCTTACGGGACAGTCCAACCCACCAAGAAAGTCTGAATAATTTAAAGAAATCCTGTAGGAAATCAGAAACACAAAGGTAATTAATTCTCCACCATGGAAAGGCACAAACTAATCCCCTTTTTTAATTGGTCCCGTCAATGACCATCTGGATCATACCCTCATCTGGACAGTCACATTCTTCCTACTTCAACCAGAGCAGCTTCCCTCCAGATGCTATAGTTAAAACCGGCCAATCCAGAAAAAGTGAATACTTAATCAATCAGTGGTATTTATTGAGTGGTTACTCTCTACTAAGTGCTTAGGGGAATTGGTAGACATATGTCCAGCCCACGGTGAGCTTACAATCTATTTGGGAAGACAGACATTGATATAAACTAATAATTTATGGCTATGTACCATCTCTCTCCTGTTTATGTGCAGGAGACTGGAGTTCTGGGACTTGCAGACCTGCTGACTCTCCTGCCAAGGTTTCAGTTCAGCAGAATAGCGATAACAGCTCGTGTCAAACTGAACCCAGTTCCCTGGGCATGGAGAGCAGGAAGACTCTAAATAAGAAATTATATTGATTTCTGAGGAGAGAAGTACATCATCCTAAGACTGTTTCAGCCCAATCCACCTTTGTCCTGGGAAGAATACAGAATCAACATCCTCTGAAACTCTGGCAGAGAAATGGGTCATGGGATAATCAAGGGTAGGGCAATGAGTGACATTTTACTGGTCATTATGGACCTTACCCACTCCATCTCCACCCTAGTAAGGAGGAAGGCATGAAGAATGAGTTGAATGGTCATATAGAAAGATCTGGAATGAATCTGAGGCTTAGGCTGGAATGGAAAAATCCTGGATTCTGGCCTGCCCCTGTCCTCTCCCCCTCCCTTCAGGCTCGCATCTCCTCCTGCCTCCAGGACGTCTCCACCTGGATGTCTGCCCGCCACCTAAAACTCAACATGACCAAAACTGAGCTCCTCATCTTCCCTCCCAATCCCGGTCCTCTCCCAGACTTCCCTATCACCGTGGATGGTACGACCATCCTTCCCATCTCTCAGGCCCACAACCTCGGTGTCATCTTTGTTCCGTCTCTCTCATTTACCCCACACATCCGATCTGTTACCAAGACCTGCCAGTCTCACCTTTACAATATCACCAAGATCCGCCCTTTCCTCTCCACCCAAATGGCTACCTTACTGCTACAGGCTCTTGTTATATCCTGGATCACCAAGATCCGCACTTTCCTTTCCACCCAAATGGCTACCTTACTGCTACAGGCTCTTGTTATATCCTGGATACTGTGTCAGCCTTCTCTCTGATCTCCCTTCCTCCTTTCTTGCCCTGCTCCAGGCTATTCTTCACTCTGCTGCCCGGCTCATCTTCCTGCAGAAACCATCTGGGCATGTCACTCCCCTTCTTAAAAACCTCCAGTGGTTGCCTATCAACCTCCGCTCTAAACAAAAACTCCTCATTCTAGGTTCCAAGGATCTCCATCACCTTGCCCCTTCCTACCTCTCCTCCCTTCTCTCTTTCTACTGCCCACCCCGCACGCTCCGCTCCTCTGCCACCCACCTCCTCACCGTCCCTCGGTCTCGCCTATCCCACCATCGACCCCTGGGCCACATCCTCCCGTGGTCCTGGAATGCCCTCCCTCCTCACCTCCGACAATCTAATTCTCTTCCCCACTTCAAATCTCTACTTAAAACTCACCTCCTCCAAGAGACCTTCCCAGACTGAGCTCCCCCCTTTTTCCCTCTGCTCCCTCTACCCCCCCTTCACCTCTCCGCAGCTAAACCCTCTTCTCCCCCCTTTCCCTCTCCTCCTCCCCCCTCCCGTCCCATCCCCTCAGCACTGTACTCTTCCACTCAACTGTATACATCTTCATCACCCTATTTATTTTGTTTATTTTGTTTAATGAAATGTACTTCACCCTGATTCTATTTAGTTGCCATTGTTTTAATGAGTTGTTCTTCCCCTTGACTCTATTTATTGCCATTGTTCTTGTCTGTCTGTCTCCCCGGATTAGACTGTAAGCCCGTCAAAGGGCAGGGACTGTCTCTATCTGTTGCCGACTTGTACAATCCAAGCGCTTAGTACAGTGCTCTGCATATAGTAAGCGCTCAATAAATACTATTGAGTGAATGAACTCTGTCTTTGTCCTATGTGTTTTAACCCAGGGACAGTCCCTAAGTTTGGGCTGTCCCAGGACAAATATTAGGGTCACTGAAAGGACCTACCTGTCCTGGGGCCTGTTGTTGGCAACGAAGGAGTGTTTTGCGCTCCGTGACTGGACAGTACTATGGAAATTATTATTAGAATGGTTATTTTTTTGACTGTGTTTAAACATGGGGATCAACTAAAAATTGCTTTGAGCAACATGTTCTTAATAATAATAAACAGTTAGGTTGTTGAAAGACAGAACTTACCTGTACTGGCGTCTGTTGTTGGCAATGAAGAAGTGTTTTGAGCTCCGTGACTGGATGGTGCTTTGGAAATGATTATTAAAATGGTTATAAACTTTGATGTGGTTAAATATGGTTAACAATGCTTTGAGCAACAAGGTAATAATAATGACAAGAACGATTAGAATGATGATACAACGATGACTAATAATAACAATAAGAGTATTTGTTATGCACTTACTATGTGCCAACCTGTTTTAGATACCAGATAATTAGGATGGCACAGAGGAACCAAATCTGTGAAATAGAAGAGGTAAATCATGGGACAGGGACCGTGTTCAACCAAACCATCTTTTACGTACCCCAACATGATTACCTTGCATCTACCCCAGTGCTTAGAATGGTGCTTGGCACACAGTAAGTGCTGAACAAATACCATAATTATGATTATTATTATTACACAGGATGATGGTGGCGGGGTTGCAGAGGGTTGCTGGTGTAGAGAGGCTGAGGGCTCTGGACACCCAGTGCGTGCCCCATTTCAAAGCCAAAAAACTAGATAAAGTGTGGGCAGGGTTGTTTGGAGCCGGCATTGGGGGCTGTGGGTAGGCCTGGGCATTGCTTTCTCGGGGGAACCAGAGTGGTGCGGGAAGGCGGGGGTGGCCAGATGGTCTCTTCTCTTGTTCCACCGCCTGCTGTTGAGCAAGGGATCCAGTGGTCCGGGTCTGGAGCCCAGCTTTCTGGAGGTGCTCACCATCTTTCCCATTCCATCCCATCCCATGCGAGTAGTGTGGTTTAGTGGAAAGAGAAAGGGCTTGGAAGTCAGAGGGTATGGGTTCTAATCCCTGCTCCTCCACTTGTTTGCTGTGTGACCTTGGAAAAGCCACTTCACTTCTCTGTGCTTCAGTCACCTCATCTGTAAAATGGGGATTAAGACTGTGAGCCCCACTGGGGACAACATGATTACTGTCATCTGCCCTAGTGCTTAGAACAGTGCTTGGCACATAATAGGCATTTAACAAATACCATGATTATTATTATTAGCAGAGTTGGTAAACGTGTTCCCTGCCCACAATGTGCTTACAGTCCGGAGGAAATGCCTGTCCCATCACCTTTTCTGGAAGACTTCATAAACTGGACAGTTCTCCTTCTTGAACAGGTATAGCTGTGATTCTGCCATTGAAGTGAGTTTTACTTCTTTCAGGCCACTCAAGTAAAACTGATTTCATTAAAAATAGATGGACTAATATTTTATTGAGCTGAAAGAGTTAAGGCACATTTTATCATTCATGAAAGAGGTTGTTTGCCCATAAAGAACTGCAAAATCAGTGGTTTCAAAGTAAAGAACTTCAAAGTCAGATCACTATCCAACACATTATTTCATCTCCGAGTACTCACTCCAAAAAATCCGTAGAGCCATAATTGCCATGGTGGCCACCAGCCCGAAGCACAGGATCCCCAGAATCCCAGCGATGAACCTCCATGGAGGGGACAGGGAATCTGACAGAGAGGGTCAAGGAGATAATCAGCAGGAGGATGAGCAGAGGATGCAACAAGAATGGGACATGGATGAAATAAGTCCCAATTTCCCTAGTCAATATTGAGAAATCTGCTCTAGAACAAGGCAATAATTTTACCCCAGTGAGAGTCATGGGGGAAGACAGCTATTGCATGGGTTTCCAAAAGCAAGCCCTCTAGGCTTTCCTTAACAGCACCAATCATTTTTCTACTTGAAGATACTTTATTTCGCATCATTGATTCATTCAAACAATTGTGCAAAGGGGAAGATGATTCTCAAACCTACATTTCCTGCCCTGATCTCTCTCCCGTCTCAGGATTCTCACCTTTCTTCCTGACCTCAAAGCATCGCTACTTGGATGTCTTGCCGTCACCTCAAACTTAACATGTCAGAGACAGAAGTCCTTCTCTTCCCATCCAAACCCTGTCCTTTCCCTGACTTTCCCATCACCGTAGAAAGCACCACCATCCTTCCTGTCTCACAAGCTGGTAACCGTGGCATTTTCCTTGACTCCTCTCTCTCTATCAACACACATATTCAATCCATCACTAAATCCTATGGGCCCATCCTTCACAACAGCATTTAAAATCATCCCTTTGCTCTCCATCCAAACGGCTACCATGTTAATCCAAACACTTAACCTATCTTGCCTTGATTACTCTATCAACCTCCTTGCTGACATCCCTGCCTCCTGTCTCTCCCCACTCCAGTCCATACTGCACCACTGATCTCTCATACACGACCTGCCTCTGACCTGGAATGCCCTCCTTCTTGATATCCAACAGAAAATTACTCTCCCCGTCTTAAAATGCTTATTGAGGACATATCTCCTCCGGAGGCCTTCTCTTCCAAAGCCACATTCCACTTCTCCCACTCCCTTCTGCATCATCTTGACTTGCTCCCTTTGTTTATCCCCCCTCCCAGACCACAGCACTTACATAGATATCTTTAATTTTATTGATTCATTCATAGTAATGTTTGCCTCCCCCACCATACAGTAAGCTTGTTGTGGGCAGGGAATGAGCAAGTTTTTTGTTGTATTGTACTCACCCAAACACTTAATGTGGTGTTTAGCACATAATAAGTGCTCAAGAAATACAACTGACTGACTGGCTGAATGTCCAGCAGCGTGGCTCAGTGGTAAGAGCCCGGGCTTTGGAGTCAGAGGTCATGGGTTCAAATCCCGACTCTGTCACTCGTCAGCTGTGTGACTGTGGGCAAGTCACTTCACTTCTCTGTGCCTCAGTTACCTCATCTGTAAAATGGGGATGAAGACTGTGAGCCCCATGTGGGACAACCTGATTTCCCTGTCTACCCCAGCGCTTAGAACAGTGCTCTGCACATAGTAAGTGCTTAACAAATACCAACATTATTATGTCCTGGACACGACAAGGAGAAGAGTAAAATCCTTTGGGAGAAGCAGCGGGTGACCTGTCATACCTTTGCTCTGTCCAATCTCACATCTGCCTTGGAGCTGAGGATGACCAGGCAGTTTTAGATCTGTGTAGGTCAACTGCTGATCACTCTCAAGACCTGTCTTCTGGGCATCCTTATTTCTTCTGTGTTGTCGATGCTGAGATGGATTTGCATTTTTCACCTCTGTGTAGGTCGCCTGTTGCTCCGGTCCGCTGTTTGGAATGTTCTTTGATTTTCTGTGCTGCCGCTGCTGAGACAACTTGGAATTTTTCATCCCTGCATAGGTCACCTCCTGCTCAGTGGAAGCGTCTTTATTCTTGTGTATCTGCAGTCTCCCATCTGGCTGCTGGGATGAGTTGCGAACAATCAACTCTGAGTAGGTGACTTGTTTTTTTTCCATCTCTAAGGGATAGTAGAGACAGAGTTCAGGTTCTCAGAGTGAATCTGAGAAGAAAGAATGGTAGGTCTGTTGTATTCTTCCAAGGGTTTAGTAAAGTAGTCTATCAGCACTCAGGAAATTATAATGACTAATTAACTGATTAATCTGCCTCACCACTCTCTTAGTAGTAGAAACCATGTGCTCCAGTATGAGGTGTTTGGGGACAGGGAAGGATATTCACAACCTGTACCTACCCCAACATTTAGAACAGTGCTCTGCACATAGTAAGAGCTTTACAAAAGCAACATTATTATCATTATTATTATTATAATTAACAATAACATTGTTACCCACTGACATGCTACTGGTTCTGACCGGAAATCTTTTTTTGTCGTGGTATTTATTAAGCACTTACTATGGCCTGGGTACAGGACTAAGGGCTGGGGTAACTACAAGATAATCCAGTCAGACCCAGTTCAGGTCCCATATGGGGCTCATAGCTTTAATCCTGATTTTGCAGCTGAGGAAGCTGGAGTGGGTTATTCCTCAGAATTCCAGACTCAGGGCTGGCTGGCTTCTTGTCTCCATGTGCCGAGAGAATGGGGGAGTTGGTCTAGTTAGAGCTGTTCTATCAGACATGTGAATAGTTAAAAAGAACTCACTTCTTATAGCAGATGAAGCTAATTATAGATGTAGATATTCTCTGTTCCATTTGAGGTTTGATTTAGAAATGCTTCACTTAGCAAGATCCTGTATGACTGCATCACCAGTCAGTAGAATCCATGATTATGCACTGTGAGCTGGACAATACTTTAAGCATGGTAGGAACAAGAGAAGTAGAAGAAACAGTCCCTGTCCTCATGGGGTTTTCAGTAAAATGAGGGAGACAGAACTGCTGCACACCCAGAAGCATAAAAATAGATGAAACAGACAATGAAATGTTTGAACATGAAGAAAACCTTAAGAACCGCAAAGAGAAGTTAAAGGAGCAAATTTACACCTCTATGCCTTAGTTTTAAAGATTGAGTAGGTTGGTCAAAGTGGCTGAAGCCAGGTAGAGTGACTCTGGAAGGCTTCAGGGTGGATGGGTGAGTTTTGGCAAGTTTTTGAAAGACAAGCAGGGATAGTTTGGTGGAGTAGACGTTGACGTCGACAACATCTCAAATTCTATGAATCCTGAAGTTCCTGTTGCTTTTCATAATTGTTACATCTAATATCATAACGCAATAACAATGAGCCTGTGATTCTTAAGCGCTTACTATATTCCAGAGACCTTACTAAGCACTGGGGTAGATACAAGATAATCGGGTAAGACAAAGCTCCTGTCCCACAGAGGGCTCACAGTCTTACATCCCCGATTTACAGATGATGTAACTGAGGCAGAAAAGTGAAGTGACTTTCCCAAGAAATGGCAGAGCCAAGATTGGAACCCAGGATCTTCAGATTCCCAGGCCTGAGCTCTATCCACTAGACCATGCTGCTTCTCAAAATTTGGAACCCCTTCCAAGCTACAACCTTTTCAAAATGCTATTATTGCTAAGGGATTCAAGTCTAACTAAAAAGCTAGTGTTTATATCATCTCTGTATTTTCCGCAGCATTTTGAACCCCTCCATTTTCAGCTTTCTTCTCCTTTGGAATCACCATGATTCTAACCTTGTGTTAATCATGATGATGCATGATTTTAAGAAAAATGTCAAAACCCACCAAAGTCCACCATAGAGAATCCATGTCTGGACTCCACATCCTTGGAAAATGCAGAACAGCTATGATGAATACATATATGGCACCAGAGGGAAAGGCTGAAGAAATACAGCCCATGTATCCATCAATGGTATTTATTGAGCATTTACTCAGAATGGACTGTGTCCAGAGTAAGTCCAAAGAGTACAAGAGGAGAGCGTACAAAGAGTAAGTAGTCATAATCCCTGCCTTCAAGTTTACCATCTACTGGGGGAGAAAAACATTAAAATAAATTACTGGTACGAGGGGGTAGCAACCGATTACAAATATATACACAAGAATGCTTTTGGGAAGCAGCCAATTGGGTGACTACTTATCTCTTTATCCCCTTATTATTATCCAAGATTATCTTTTCAACTGAACTCACATAGAATGTAAAATGAAATAGCAGGTACCTGTTTTGAGAAGGGGGGTTGCAGACCTTTTCTTTCTTATCGGTGAGTGTACGTTGCGATTCTCACCTGGGGAATCTCAGAATTTTGGAATTGTCCTTCCAGCGAATATAGCTGTAGATCCTGCAGGAAAGTCTACCACAGAGAAAGCAAAGCCAGGAGTCCCCATTTGACTGTCCTGCGAGCAGTGAACACTGAGCCACCAATGGAAATACATTCACCAGTTTAGTGCTCTGGAAGAGACCACTCAGGAAATGCTGATGTTAACTACTGGGGTGGAGTTAACTCCACCTCCTGAACACTCTCTGACCAGAAGGCTGTGATCTCTCTGGTCTTCAGTGTTATTGAATCATTTTAGCTGAGCCTGAGATTATCTGAACTCAACCTCTGTAGCCATTTCTACTGGACAGAACTCAGCCTGCGTCCAAGGCCCTTTTCCCTTCTAGTACTCATCCTCTGGGCTCTCTCTTCACATTTATCCCTTATTGATAGCTGCCCTTACCAAAAATGTACTGTCTCTGAGCCTCAGCTGGGGCTAGATTAGATTTTCCAGGCTGTAATGTCAAGACACTCATCAAAGCACGTTCTTCTCATTTTTCCCAAGTTAGCATTTGATGATGTTTCTGGCTCTCCTCTTTCATAGAATAGAAACAGCGCATGATTCAATCTATCAATCTATGGTATTTATTACTGCGTGCAGAGCACTGAACTAAATGCTTGGGAGAGTATGATACAACCAAGTTGGTAGACATGATCCCCACTCAAAAGGATCTTGTAGTCTAAAAGGGAAGAGAGACAGTGAAAGAAATTAAATTGCTGACAAGGGAAATGGCAGGGTTTGAGGATATGCCTGTAAGTGCTACAGGGGTGAGGATGGGGCGACATTCAAGGGATGAAAGGGTACAGATCTGAATGCAGAACTGACACAGAAGGGAGAGCAAGTGGGGGGAATTAGGGAAGGAAAGTGTCATTAGCTACTTCAGATAAGAAGGAATCGAAGGCCAGCCCAATCATCTTATAATAATAATGTTGGTATTTGTTAAGAACTTACTATGTGCAGAGCACTGTTCTAAGCGCTGGGATAGATACAGGGTAATCAGATTGTCCCACGTGAGGCTCACAGTTAATCCCCATTTTACAGATAAGGCAACTGAGGCACAGAGAAGTTAAGTGACTTGCCCACAGTCACACAACTGACAAGGGGCAGAGCCCAGGTTCGAACCCATGACCTCTGACTCCCAGGCCCGGGCTCTTTCCACTGAGCCATGCTGCTTCTCATGTCCCTTGATGTCTCATGTCTCATCTTATGTCCCTGCAGTGAGAGGCTGGCCTGATCCTTAGGCCATGAAGACAAGCTCATGATGGAGACAGTCTAGCAGAGGTTCTGGATACGCTTCAGCCTACTGTTGCTCAAAAGGGTACTGTCTCATTCAAGTTACCACCCTCCCCCCATCTTCATCCCCCTGGAGACACTGGTTCATTTGTCTCCGGAGATCCAGATAAACAGGAACATTAGTGTCGGATGGCTTGAGTCCACATTCCTTGGTTCTTCCTTCCTTGTCATAAATAATACCTCTTCTTCCTCCTCTCTCTGGATGCTCTTCAGAGTAATAATTGTGATATTTTTTAAATGCTTATTATGTGTCAAGCACAGTAATAGCACTAAGGTAGATCCTGCCTAATCGGGTAAGATATAGTCCATGTCCTACTCAAAGATCACAGTTTAAAAATCGACATTTTATAGATGAGGAAACGGCGACACAGAGAAGTTAAGTTACTTATCCAAGGTCACACAGCAGGCAAGTGACAGAGCTGGAACCAGAACCTAGGTTTCTTAATCCTCCCCCCGACCTGGGTCATTTCCATTAGACCATGCTGCTTCTTGGCTTAGGAGGCTGTTATGAGGCTATTATTCACTCTTTCATCTACAGGATGAATAATTTGACTTTCCATCTTGGTCTGATTTCTGAAGCTTTTAAGCATCTACAGTGGTTCTCCTCTAAGCCATCCCCAGTTTTTCCTCCCCCCAGGACTTTGTACAGAACTTCAGTAATGAAGGTTTATGCAGAGCGGAAGGATGATAGGTCTTTTTTCCAACACATTCAACCCAGGATCACAGCTGTATGCTGCTGAACTGCTCTGCTATTTTGTGACCCTTCCCCAAATTGTTTTTGCTTTCCTCATATATTGTAAGCAGTCATTCTCATCTTTATTCATGTAGTTATTTCTTTTACCTTTTAATTGGCCTTTTGAACTTAATTATTTTGTTTTTTGACCAGGGCTGACCTTGAATTTGCTTTTTTGTTTTTGGTTTCTGTGGGGTTTTTTCAAATCATATTTTTTAAGTGCTTAATATGTGTATTATTCAGGTTGGACACAGTTGCTTTTCCACATGGGGCTCAGAGCCTAGGTTGGAGGGAGGAGGATTCCCATTTCACAGATGACATAACTGAGGCACAGAGAAGTTAAGTGACCTGCCAAGGTCACCCAGAGGGCGAGTGGTGGAGATGGGAGTAGAACCCAGGTCCTCTGATTCCCAAGTCCAGGTTGTTTCCACTAGGCCAAGAATTCTCCTATTATCTGAAATTTGCACAAAGTAAGCACTCGCTAAATACCATACATACCATTGATAATGTTGGTGATGGTGGTTATGATGATGATGGAAACATTTTTTTTGACTAATACCTGTCCTGTGACCAGAAATCTTTCTCTTGGGTAATATGGTCCCAAGGGCATTAACAACTGTGACTTGGTTAGTGATGGTCACCCCTCCCCACACCTTTCTAGCTCAGTAAGACCCAGGAATTCCTTGTGGGAAGATATAAAATTTTAAAGAGGTTATGAGAAAGGTCATGTGAAAAAAATGAGATGTAAATGTCATGACTCAGGTGAGCAGCGCTATATAAAAGTTTAGCTTTGGGAATTTTAACTTATCTTCAAAGTATTGTATCTACCTTTAAGCCTCATACTGACCTCTCCATCACTTTGCCCCTTCCTACCTCTCCTCCCTTCTCTCCTTCTACCACCCACCCCGCACGCTCCGCTCTTCTGCCTCCCATCTCCTCACCGTCCCTCGGTCTCACCTATCCCGCCTTCGACCCTTGGGCCACGTCCTCCCGCAGTCCTGGAATGCCCTCCCTCCTCACCTCCGACAATCTAATTCTCTTACCCTCTTCAAATCCCTACTTAAAGCTTACCTCCTCCAAGAGGCCTTCCCAGACTGAGCTCCCCCCCTTTTCCCTTTTCCCTCTGCTCCCTCTACATCTCCTTCACCTCTCCACAGCTAAACCCTCTTCTCCCCCCTTTCCCTCTCCTCCCCCCCTCCCGTCCCATCCCCTCAGCACTGTACTCGTCTGCTCAACTGTATATATTTTCATTACCCTATTTATTTTGTTAATGTACTGTACATAGCCTTGATTCTGTTTAGTTGCCATTGTTTTTACGAGATGTTCTTCCCCTTGACTCTATCTATTACCATTGTTCTTGTCTGCCCGTCTCCCCCGATTAGACTGTAAGCCCGTCAAGGGCAGGGACTGTCTCTATCTGTTGCTGACTTGTACATTCCAAGCGCTTAGTACAGTGCTCTGCACATAGTAAGAGCTCAATAAATACTATTGAATGAATGAATGAACCTAGGTTTCTTACCACCCCCAGACCTGGGTCATTTCCACTAGACCATGCTGCTTCCTGGTTTAGGAGGCTGTTGTGAGGTTATTATTCACTCCATCTACAGAATGAATAATTTGACTTTGTCTAATCTTTCCAACTCGGTCTCATTTCCAAAGCTTTTAAACACCTTAAGTGGTTGTCTTCTAAGCCATCCCCAATTTTTCCTCCCGCCAGGACTTTATACAGAACTTCAGTCATGAAGGTTTATGCAGAGCGGAAAGATGATTTGTCTTTATTCCTACGTATGCAACCCAGGATAACAGCTGTATGCTGCTGAACTGCTCTACTACTTTCTGGCCCTTCCCTAGATTGTTTTTGCTTTCCTCATATATTGGAAGCAGTCATTCTAATCTTTATTCATGTAGTTATTTCTTTTATTTTTTAATTGGGTTTTTGAACTTATTTTGGTTTTTGACCAGGGCTTTTTTTAAGTGCTTTATGCGTGTATTAATCAGGTTGGTCACATTTGCTGTTCCGCATGGGGCTCAGAGCCTAGGCTGGAGGGAGGAGGATTCCCATTTCACAGATGACAAAACTGAGGCATAGAGAAGTTAAGTGACCTGCCCAAGGTCACCCAGTAGGCGAGTGGTGGATATGGGATTAGAACCCAGGTCCTCTGATTCCCAGGTCCAGGTCCTTTCTCCTAGGCCAAGATTCTCCTATTATCTGAAATTTGCCCAAAGTAAGAGCTCAATAAATACCATAAATACCATTGATAATGATGGTGGTTATGATGATGATGGAAACTTTTTTTTTACTCATATCTTGTCCAGTGACAGGAAATCTTTCTCTTGGGTAATATGCTCCCAAGGGCATTAACAACTGTGACTTGGACAGTGACCATCACCCCTCCCCACACCTTTCTAAGTCATTGAGACCCAGGAATGAATGTACCTTGTGGGAAGATGTAAGATTTTAAAGAGGTTATGAGAAAGAGTGATCTTGAAAAAAATGAGATGTGAGGGTCATGACTCAGGTGAACAGGGGTATATAAAAATTTCAGCCTTGGGAATTTTAACATCTTCAAAGTATTATATCTACCTTTAAGCCTCATACTGACCCAATTGTTTGTTTCTCTACACCGTGGGCACAGATATAAATGGATTCTCTTTGAGGACTTTGCTTAGGCAATTGATTACATGTTGTCCTCACACCAAAAAACTGTGAATAACTGTGAACAGAATGTCAAACTGACCCATATCATAAGTGGAAAGTTTGCATTTGCTAACACAGCAGCTCAAGAGTAGCAATTTAGGAATAACTACACTTCTGGGCAATTTTAAAGCTGAAATCATTCAGGAAGTCTGGAGATCAGAGACCTCATTGTTTCACTGTGCCTGTCCTTGCCTCAGGTCTCAGAGAGAGGGTCTTTACCCAGTGATTCTGTCCAGAATTGAACCACCTGGGGTTTGGGTGATGGATGTAATGGGCAACAGAAGTGTCACAGTCCCAGCTAAGACTAAATAAATCACAGGCTTAAAATCTCTTGGACTTCCTTAGTAATTAATAAGCTAATTCATCCATTATCTTGTTTGTTTATGCAATTTTTGGCTATGTTATGGACAGCAGCAGCATGGCAAAGAGTCAAAGGCAGATGATCCAGTGATCAAAGTGTTGATCAAAGACAGTGGCAGAGTCTTAAGTTTTTACTGTAGAGAAGGGAAAGGTTCTGAATGTTTTACCAAGAAAACTCTATGGAGATAGAACCATAGAGTCACGATGAATCAGAAATGACTTGACAACTGAGGAGAAAATTTTCTGGATTAAGTAATTCAATCAATCCTTCAGTAGTGTTCATTTACGGTTTACTTTGTTCAAAACACTACACAGACCATTTGGAAGAGTAGAACAGTATCTGTAGAATTTATGTATCTGGTGGGGCATTTTCTTGTCTTATGCTGTCGAGTCGACTCAGACCCATAGCGACTACATGGACACATCTCTCCTAGAATGCCACACCTCCATCTGCCATTGTTCTGCCAGTGTATCCATAGAGTTTTCTTGGTCAAAATACAGAGGTGGTTTACCACTGCCTTCTACGCAGTAAACTGGAGTCCCCACCCTCGACACTCTCCCATGCCGCTGCTGTCCAGCACAGGGGAGTTTTGACTTGTAGCAGATGGTCTTCCACTCGCTAGCCACTGCCCAAACCAGGGATGGAATGGGTCTGCCTCTGCTTGACTCTCCCTCCCATAACTGAGACTGGTAGAGTACTGGAAACTCTCCAGGCCTGATCCTGAGAGGGGAGTGAGCATAAAGACCCTAAAATGAATTTCAGGTAGGGAAAGCTACTAAGCATAAAAGTAGGAAAATTAAAAAACTACAGGGTTTGGTTGTCCTTTGAAGATGTCACATGGTCGTCATGATCATCATTTTCACCTTTATCTTGATCATCATGGCTGTCACAACCATGGTCAGAGTTACCATCTCATCACCACTGTGATGGTGTACATTAATCCACAGATTCCAGGGTGTAAGCTCCTGAGGCCTAAAGTCCTCAATGTCTAGGGAGCCTATGAAGGGCAGCAGAACCTCAGTTTTACACATCTTTTCACAACATGCAAGAGAACCAGTTGAGCAGCACTGCATGAGAAATGAAAATCTCTTCCTCTTGCTGATCACTCAATTTCATTTCCAGGATGTTACAGAATCCTAATCTGGAAAGGATTTCCAGAGCATTGCCTAATGCCACTGAGCTCAGAGACTGATTTTAGGGGCTTCAAGAATCCATAACCTGGAAAGAATTTGAGAAGCAGAATGGTCTAGTGGAGAGAGCATGGGCCTGAGTGTCGGAGTACCTGGATTCTAATTCCGACTCCTCCACTTGTCTGCTGAATGACTTCGGGTAAGTCACTTAACTTCTCTGTGTCTCAGTTACCTCATCTGTAAAATGGGGGTTTAGACCTGGTGCCCCATGTAGGACATAGACTGTGTCCAACCTGATAAGCTTGTACCTACTCCAGCATTTTATATGATGTCTGGCTTATAGTAAATGCTAAAGTACCATAAAAAATAAAACAAAACTTGCAGGGTGTTGCTCAGTCCTCTGAGCTCCATTAGCAAAGATTCTAAACTGAATTGACTTGAGGAACTTCAGTGAAAGGCATTCATCAGTCAAGGAAATTAGAGTTAAGCACAGTGGTCTACACAAGGTTCTCTACACTGAGAAGCAGTGTGGCTTAGTGGAAAGAGCACGGGCTCGGGAGTCAGAGAACGTGTGTTCTAATCCCAACTCCTCTTGTCTGCTGTGTGACCTTAAACCTCTCTGTGACTCAGCTACCTCACCTGTAAAATGGGAATTAAGACTGTGAGCCCCACGTGGGACAACCTGATTACCTCGTGTCTACCCCACACTTAGAACAGTGCTTGGCACATAGTAAGCACTTCACAAATACCATAATTAATTATTATAATTATAAAGCAAAGTCTTGAATGTGATTGAACCAATCAGTGGTGTTTTCTGAGCACTTACCATGTGCAGAGCATGTTCTATTCACCTGGGAAAGTTTTATATAACAGAGTTGGTAGATGCTATCCTTCCAAGGTTCTTACAGTCCATAGGGATAAACAGTTATTAAAATTCTAACAGAGACTGAAGGTATTTGTTCCCCTGCAAAACCACACTCAAACTTCAGGTCCTTGTTTCTCATCTCTTCCGGGTAGATCTGTAACTCATCAGTATATGCAGTATCTCTAGAGGACATCTCCTGCCTTCTCTCCTGCTTTCTCTCAAAATCCAACCCCTCCACCTGATGCCTCCAGCCTCATTCCTTTGGATGTTACCAAACCACTTACCCCCTCCCTTCTTCCCTCGGAAACTGCCATCTTCATCTGTTTGCTCTCCATTGGATTCTTCCCCACTGCTTTCAAGCATACCCACATCTCCCTTATCCTAAAAAAAACCTTCCCTTGAACCCACAGCACCCTCCAGCTATCACCCCATCTCCCACCTACCATTTGGCCTAGTGGAAAGAGAGACTCAGAGGATCTGGATGCTAATACCGGCTTTGCCACTCACCTGTTGTGACCTTGGGTAAATCACTTAATTTCTCTCTGCCCCAGCTTCACCATCTGTAAAATGGAGAATCCATACCTGTTCTCTCTTCTACTGAAACTGTGAACCCTCTATGAGACAGGGACCTTGCTTAGGCTGAGTATTTTGGTTCTACTGTAGGCTTAGAACTCCCCTTGGCATTTAACAAATACCATAATTATTATTCCTAGGGAAGTATTATGGAGTTAGATGATATGAGTAGAACCATGTAGTTGATTTTCCACATCTGATTGTCATCTTCATCAATCATACTCCTCTTTAATGTCCTTTATTAGCACTTTTGGAGTCATAATACTGGGCTGAAAGGAACATTGGTTTGACAGACTAATGAAATTTTCTATACTCTTATTTTCTTATTTGGGTTAGTTTCCAGGTGGTCATTATCCTTATTCCACAGTAACTGCTATTTCTGAAATTTTATTAAGGACTCATTTTAGGGGATACCATGGCAATGGAGATGACTTTTGTTTTTGTAACTCATGAGAAGGACTATTTTACAGTTCTCTATTTAAGTGTTTATCACTTTTATAGGACTTTCTATTCTCTTGTTCAATGGAATGGATTTTCCCAAAAGACAAGGCTGTGAGAAACTCTGAGAAACAGTGACTGTGACTGGAGCTGGTTTGTAGCTACTTTAAAGCAGCAGGTTGCCAAGACATTTTTCATTTTAATTTGACTGGGAAATTTTATCTTTATTATCAAGACTGGGGCATTTAAAAAGCTCCATGCAAAATAGCAGTAAAAGAAAATGCATGATAGTAATATTGTAATGAAGAAAAATAAAATCTAATGCCTATGGGTTTAGTTCACTCAATTCTTGAGCCATCCACAGAGATGCCTATAAATCCCCCACAAAATATCCACAAAGGAAAATAGTTGTGATGAGAGGAGAATAACTAATGAAAATAATGAAGAATTAGAAGTTCCAATTTTTTTTAAGAACAACATGGGAGCTAATTAATTCTTTCAGTTGAGAAATATAGAGTCCTGCAAGGTAAATTTCTCAAGTGTTGTAGGAAACGTCTGTCTCCAATACTCTCTTGGACTCAGGAAATGGTTATAGACAAGCAGCGTGGCTTAGTAGAAAGAGCCCAGTCTTGGGAGTCAGAGGTCTTGGGTCGAATCCTGGCTATGCCACCTGTCAGCTGTGTGACTGTGGGCAAATCACATAACTTCTCTGTGCCTCACTTCCCTCATCTGTAAAATGGGGATTAAGACTGTGAGCCTCTTGTGGGACAACCTGATGACCCTGTATCTACCCCAGCGCTTAGAACAGTGCTCTGCACAGAGTAAGCGCTTAACAAATACCAACATTATTATTATTACATTATTCCTATATAAATTATACGTGAATTCTGTTAATATAATATAACTAAATTATGTTAAAATGGTAAAAGAGTACATGGCACATATTTTTACTTCAAAAATGTATCTGTAGTTTATAAAATGGGCCTGTCTGCTTGAAATCCTATTATTTACAGTATTATTAATTAATTAATAGTATTATTTATTATTTACAGCTCATTACTGGGGGTGGGGCAGGGAAAGATTTGCAACCTAAGGCAAATGGAAGTCTCCACAAAAAAGATACAATTCAGGCTGCAGAAGCAGAAAATTCGGATTTTGACATCAAAACTTTCATTGGAAAGGGAATTATTCCATCTGAAGTCCAAGTGGCTTTCCAGTCCCATTTTAAGGAGGAGTTGCTGAGTGGGCTTGTGGATTGGCCAGTTGAATATCCTATCTAGATCTGGTGTTGTTATTACCACTCTTCCTCAATGTAGAAACTTCTGTTCTGCTTCCTTCTTACATAATTGCAATTTATTGTAAATCTAGAAAATCATTTGGATGCAAATCTTAATGACAATAAGCACACATATCTTGTACAGTAAAGGTGAGGCAGAGTCAATATGCTTTCATTCTCGGTGCTTAAGATTTATCAGAATTTGAGTCCAATGGATGCTTTCCCTGCTTTAGTTAAGCAAAGCCTATTTGGAAGGTAAATGAAGAATAAAGACTAGCATCAGACTGGCACGATTTGACATGTCTAGTGAAAGTCCAGTATTTATTCCTTCATTCATTCAATAATATTAACTGAGCACTTATTGTGTGCAGAGCACTGTATTAATTATTCATTATTATTATGGCATTTGTTAAGTGCTTCTCTGCCTGGCACAGAGAAGTAGCGTGGCTTAGTGGAAAGAGCATGGGCTTGGGAGTCAGAGGTCATGGGTTATAATCCCGGCTCCCCCACTTGTCAGCTGTGTGACCTTGAGCAAGTCACTCAATTTCTCTGTGCCTCAGTTACCTCTTTTGTAAAATGGGGATGAAGACTGTGAGCTCTGTGTGGGACAACCTGATTACCTTGCATCTAGTCCGGCGCTTAGAACTGTACTTGGCACATAGTAAGTGCTTAACAAATACCAACATTATTATTATCACTAAGCGCTGGGATGGATACAAGCAAATCAGGTTGGACACAATCCCTGTCCCATGTAGGGCTCTCAATCTCATTCCCCATTTTACAGATGCGGTAACTGAGGCACTGAGAAGTGAAGTGACTTGCCCAAGTCTCACACAGCAGACAAGTGGTGGAGCCAAGATTAGAACCCATGACCTTGGGATTCCCAGGCCCATGGTCTGTCCACTAGGCCATACTGCTTTACTAACATTATAGTTTAAAATGAAAAGCTGGAGATTAGGTGCACATATATACCAGCATTTTAATTACACAAAAGAACTAGGAACCATTGTGTCCAAACTGTTAGTGAAGAAGATTGATGATGAGTGTTACGAAAAGCAAATCACAATTAATTGGTTGGGGATTTATCTTCTTTAGGGGACAGTGCATCTTCAGCTCTCTCTTCTTCCATCAAAGACCCAAGGGCACTTTAGATTGTAGCTGAGCTGCTATTGCCCTCTAGTTTGTAAGATTCTCATGAGCAGGGGTCATGTCTACCCCTTCTATTGCATTATATTCTTCCAAGAGCTTAGAACAGTACTCTGTACTCACTAAGTGCTCAATAAATACCATTAATTGGTTGATTACTGGTGAAAGGAAGGCACTGGAATCTGTCAAGTGGAGAAGCCAGATTGTTTTAAGGATTCTCTTTCTTGTGAGTGACTAGTGGGATGCTCTTCAGTCTGCTTTTCAAGTATTCCCGGCAAATGGCTGCCTTCTGCTGGATTCACAGATACAGTTCTTTGCGGTTGTACAGTTTTCTGCGTGTCCTGAAGTTCATGAACCATACGCTATGCAGTCCCCACCAGGAGATTTCAGCTTAATGTCGAACCTGTGAAGGGAACAAACAGGTCATTTCAGCACACACTTGTTCCCCGGGAATCGCGACATTCAATAGGATTATAAGGAGACGGACATCATCTACCGATGTAAGGATTGTAAAACAGGTAACTGTTGCTTCTTAGATCCCAGTAATGAAATAAGAGCAAGAGCTCACAGGAGCTGTGGGGCTGATTTGGTAAAGGTGACAGCTTCCTGGTGATCTTAGGCTGTGGCTAGCCCTGAACTATACGTAAAAGTAAATTTCTGCACTGAAAAAGTTCATGCAGGTTGATCAATCAATCAATTATATTTATTGAGAGCTTACTGTGTGTAGAACACTGTATTCAGCATTTGGGATAGTACAGTATAACAATATAACCGATGCATTCTCTGCCCACAAAGAGCTTACAGAATAGATGGTGAGACAGACATTAATAAAAATAAAAAAATTACAGAAATGTACAAAAGTGCTGTGGGACTGAGAATGGAGGGGTGAATCAAGGGAGCTAATAAGGGCAACACAGAAGGGAGTGGGAGAAAAGGAAATGAGGCCTGAGTAAGGGAAGGCCCCTTGGAGGAGATGAGCCTTCAATATGGCTTTGAAGGTGGGGTGAGTAGGTGGGTAGAGGTTAGAAATCTTTAGGGCTGGACTTCTCTCCTGCTTCAGGGATCGTCACTACTTTTGCAATAATATCCTGTCCAGGACCATCCCACGGCCCCAGACACTTTCCTGTCTGTCTGAAGATGAAGCTGCTGGGTCTTTTCACAGTTATTCTCTGGGTTGAGACTCAAAGCCCCACTCTGACCCCAATCCTTCCTGACTCCACTCAGCGGGACTGTTCTGGTGCTTGAATCAGCGAGAAGAGGTTGGTACCTATGCTGAAGAACCATTCACCCTTTCAACCATGAATCAATCCACGCTGGAGACTGAGAATCAGTGCTTTTCCCCTGGCCCAAAGTAGCGCCCTGCCCAAGGTGATGGACCTGCAGTGAGGATCGGGATAAAATACATGGCTCCAGAGGGCAGATTCAAGGGGAATAAGAGTCATGAAACAGACAGACCTTGCCTAGGAACACAGACACTTACAGTCCAGAGGAGAACCGTGAACCATCTGTCCACTTCCAGGACTCAGCATTTTGGGAACGATTGAGTCCGATCCAGTGGTAGAGATAAAGTGAATTGAAGAAATCCTATTTGAAACACAACCAAACCAGAAAATCATGTTGCAGAGAAGCAGCGTGGCTCAGTGGAAAGAACACGGGCTTTGGAGTCAGAGATCATGGGTTCAAATCCCAGTTCCGCCGCTTGTCAGCTGTGCGACTGTGGGCAAGTCACTTAACTTCTCTGTGCCTCAGTTCCCTCATCTGTAAAATGGGGATTAAGACTGTGAGCCTCACGTGGGACAACCTGATTACTCTCTTTCTACCCAGTGCTTAGAACAGTGCTCTGCACATAGTAAGTGCTTAACAAATACCAAACTTATTATTATGTCACATCCTGAACCTTTCCTGGAGCAGAGACATCATCAATGGGATGTGAGCAGGAGGTTCTGTGACCTGGAAATCACACAACTCGTCAGATATCCTTCTTTAATTTGAATAGCTGCCTCTTGGGTCTCAGATCACAATCACTCTTTTGCTCTGCACATCATTTCCCTTATCAATCATTCAATCATATTAATTCAGCATTAAGTGTGTGCAGAGCACCTTGCTAAGTGCTTGGGAGAGTCTAGTAATTGTGGTGTCAAATATTTATTATATACCAAGCACTGCTGTTTGGGTGCTTTCTATGCTATAATTAATAATAATAATTTTGGTATTAAGTGCTTACTATGTGCCAAACACTGTTCTAAGCGCTGTGGAGATACAAGGTAAGCAGGTTGTCCCACGTGGGGCTCACAGTTTTAATCACCATTTTCCAGATGAGGCAACTGAGGTACAGAGAAATTAAATGATTTGCCCAAAAGTCACACAGCTGATAAATGGCAGAGCTGGGAATAGAACCCATGACCTCTGACTCCCAAGCCCAGGCTCTTGCCATGGAGCCACACTGTTTCTTTAGGGAGTGGTGGCAGATACAATACAATCTAATAATGATAATATTGGTATTTGCTAAGTGTTTCTTATGTTCCAGACACTGTACTGAGCGCTGGGGTGGACACAAGAAATTAGATTGGACAGTCCTTGTCCCATATGGGGTCCATAGCCTTAATCCCCTTTTTACAGATGGGGAGACTGAGGCCCAGGGAGGTGAAGTGACTTGCCCAAGGCCACACAGCAGATAAGAGGCAGAGCCAGGATTAGAGCCCATGACCTTCTGACTCCCAGGCCAGTGCTCTATCCACTGTGCCAGGCTACAGATATGGACCAATGGAGCTCAGTCTAAATAGGAGGGAGAACAGTTATTAATCCCCGTGTTATAGATGGGCAAACTGGGGTAGAGAGAATCCAAAGCCCCATAACAGACAATTGATAGAGTCTGGGATTAGAACTCAGGCTTCTAATCCAAATCTGGTGCTCCATGCACTAGGCTATGCTGCTCCTTCAGGGTTCGATTTTGTGCTCTGCTCTTCAGTAATACTGATGACAGAACCAATTTAAAACATACTGTATGTCAAGTAATGAGCTAAATGCTCAGTTAGATGCCAGATAACCAGATTGAGCATATCCTATGTCCCATGTTGGTATCCCAGTTTAAGGGGGAATGAGAACACTTATTCATTCCCCATTTTACAGATGGGGAAAATGAGGCCAGAATGGTTAACTTGGCTCAAAAAATGGTTTGCTCGAGGCCAGACTGCTGGCAAAGAGCAGAGCTGACACACAAACCCAGTTCTCCTTACTCACGCTGCTCTTTCCATTAAACCGTGCTGGAATGCTGGTAACCTGCCAGAATTTGTGCTGTGAGCAATAAGTATTTCTGACACCAAAGCCCCCATCACCCTTCCACCCAGGAAACAGGCTTTAGCACCAGGAAAGAGAAGGCAGGGTGGCAGAAACTGATTCAAGGGTCCCCTCCCAGGGTGATAGTGGTACAATCCCATAGACTCTCCCTCTGGTTCTGGATAAGGCCAGGTGCGGATCATATATATGAGTCAAAACTACCTTCATTGTCCTGTAGAGAAAGGAAATGGAGTGTTGGGAGAACACATCGTCTTTCCTTGGATCCTTGGGCCTTGCAGGATATTGATCCCCATCAATCCTCACCATCAGCATCTAAGCGTCACTGACATCATCATCATCATCATCAACACCATTATGATTTTCATCATCATCACCAATACCATCATCATTTCCCATTTACTTGTTCCCTTGTATGCAGTTTTTCAGAGAGATTCACCAATTTGGATCATTTATATAAAGGGAAACACCTTGCTTTTCTCCCCCTCCCTTACAAATCAGTCTATCAGTCGAACGAGGGACACTGTGCTAACCAGGTAAGACGATTTGATGATATCATTCATTTCCATGTTCCTGACTCCTGTAAGAATTTTGCTTTTAGGGGGTCCCCTCCTATTTCTCGGGAAATTCTCCCACTGCTTCTTCTCCTCTCCGACCCTGCAGGCCTGTACAAAAGAGACGGCAATGTTGGAACGAAGAACCTACCAGTTCTTCCTTGCTGTCGATCTTCACGAGACTGGAGTTCAGAGAAATGCAGGCCTTGTGGCTGTCTTGCCAAGTTTTATTTTCTACAGGAACAAAATAACAGGTATTCCTATAGTTCATCCAGTTGACTGGACATGGACCACAGTGACATTCTAGAGAAAGAAAACAGGTTGAGTAGGTTGAAGGGAATTTATTTTTCCTCCGGTTGGAAGAATCTCTGTGGAATCTTGGAATTCTTTTTTTCAAAGGTAAATGTGAAATTTACTAATGTTCTGAATAAAATGCATTTATTTTTCAATCAGCTGTACCCCCTTTTCTTTCCCTCCTTTGATTTACTTCTTCTCTCCCCACTACCTCTAATCCCTCCTTATCTTTTGCTTCCATAACTACTTCTGTTTTTTCCCCTATACTTTGGGAATTGTAGGAAATGAATAGTACAAATCACAGATTATATCTTTCCGAAGTAATTATCTAAATCTACTGAATGGCGATAGGATCGATCAATCAGTCAATCAATGGTATTTACTGAGCACTTATTATGAGTAGAGCACTGTAGAGCATGAATGGGAGTCAGAGGTCACGGGTTTAAATCCTGACTCTGCCACTTGACAGCTGTGTGACTGTGGGCAAGTCACGTGACTTATCTGCGCCTCAGTTCCCTCATCTGTAAAATGGGGATTAAGACTGTGAGCCTCACGTGGGACAACCTGATTACCCTATATCTACCCCAGTGCTTAGGACAGTGCTCTGCACATAGTAACCACTTAATAAATACCAACTTTATTATTATTATTATTGAAAGAGGGGTTTTTAGAGGGTGCTGTTGAAACTGGACCTAGATGTTCCTCTTCAGGCTTCTATACCTCTAACTTGGAATGGAGACTGAGTCCTTACTGACAGCATCTCTAACCCATTGAAATACCACCAGAAAGACCAGCTTCCTCAAGGATAAATCCTTTAGTGACATTTTTCTTCTGGATCCAGGAGCACTAGCAAGGTTCTATTTCCAGCCTTGTCTGTAATCTATATTCAAAGCCACATCCAACCAGCTTCCCTGGCCTTGAAACCCTATTAAAGGTTTTGACAGGAAATGTCTGTGAGGGAGACCTCTCTAAGGAAACCTCCAAAGAGCATTCCTTTAATCAAACGATCTATCAGTAGAATTTCTTGAGCACTTAAGATGCCTATAAAGAAATAATGAAGAGCATTGATTTGTGGTCACATTGTCTTCAGTTTCCTCTTTCCTTAAAATTAGCTCATCCTTCTCCTTTCATCCTCCGTTTTGATCTCTCCCTTCCCTTTTCAGAACCCTGCTGAGATTTTTAAATGTCACTTTCCTCAATCAATCAATCAATCAATCAATCAATCAATCAATCGTATCTACTGATTGCTCACTGTGTGCAAAGCCCTGTACTAAGAGCTTAGGAGAGTACAGTGTAACAATTTAACAGTCCCATTCCCTGGGGATTAAATACCTCTTCTCCCTCCTACTTAGAATATGAACCCCAATTGGGATCTGATTATCTTGAATCGACTTCAATACTTAGTACAGTGTTTGACACATAGTATGCGCTTCACAAATACCACATTACTATTGTGTGTCCCCATGCAAAGCAATGAAACCTGTACTAAAATGGTGAAAAGCAATTCCAAAGAAGATTTCACGTACCATTCGGAGATGTTGTGTTGGAATGGGATGAGGAAGTATTGTTCGGATCTTGGTTGGACAGTGCTAGAGGTAAAGAGAGGAATAACAGAGAGGTCACAGTTCTGACAATAGTGAATCTGGTAGGAACTATTAGAGAATAAAGGAAAAATCAAATAGTCACAAGCAAATATTGCCCTCTAGCTAAAGACTGGGCCATCCTCTGTCCCAGACTGATTTATTCAAGTCAAATCTGAGTTTGAGCAGAGTTGATTTCAACCCAGCAGAAAAGGAATCCACTTCCAGACCAAGAAAATCCACTTCTTACCTCTTGCCTCACCCCACTTCAGACATCTCTAGCTTTTATGAATATTTATACCCCTCCCCTGAATTTTGAAAAGCTGTTCATTCGATTCTGCATACAAACATTGTTCTTGACTACTGTATTTGCAAATATTTTTATATCTGTCTCCTCTCTTATAGTTGTTAGAGTATAAGGGAAGCAGTGTGGCCCAGTAGATAAAGCACAGCCCTGGTAGTCAGAAGGACCTGGGTTCATTCATTCATTCAATAGTATTTATTGAGCGCTTACTATGTGCAGAGCACTGTACTAAGCGCTTGGGATGAACAAGTCGGCAACAGATAGAGACAGTCCCTGCCGTTTGACGGGCTTACAGTTCTAATCCCATTCCACCACTTGTCTGCTATGTAACCTTGGGCAAGGCACTTCACTTCTCTGTGCCTCAGTAACCTGATCTGTAAAATGGGGATTGAGACTGTGAGCCCTATCTGGGGTATGGACTGTGTCCAACCCTATTTGCTTGTATCCAACCCGGCACATAATACAGTGCCTAGCATGTAGTAAGTGTTTCTCAGCTACCATTTTGAAAAAACCTACTTATAGTGAAGGGACACGTCACTTTTTTGTTTTTATTGACCAAAGACAATATAATCAATTAATCTGAGTGGGAGTTCAATAAATACTGCATCACTGCTCTTACTAATATCACCACTATCGGTACAACGGTCTTGAAAATGGGCCAAGTTAAGAACATGCTTTTTGCACTTTCAAAATGTCCCCTTGATCTAGGCCAGTGTGATCCCACTGGGATCCAGTTCCAGCTAAATGACAAACCCATTCAAACTCCACCAACAGGGATGCACACATATTTGTCAACCGAGTCAATCATTTCAATTCACTGGAACATTATCATTAGGGTGATATTTTCTTCAGATACTCTTGAAAGCCAGTGGTGTCACTGTAACCACCAGCCCAAGACACAGTATCCCCAGTATCCCAGCAACGAGTCTCCATCTGGAGAACCGGGAATCTATCAGAGAGGAACAAGGAGATGCTGAGTGGAAGAACTAGCAGAATTAAATTGAGATGTACGTATCTTTAAATTATATATTATTAATCATTCATATTAATATCTGTCACCCTCTCTAGAAGGTAAGCTCCTTATGGGCAGAGAACATGCCCACTAATTCTGTTGTATTGTACTCTCCCAAACACTTAGCTCAGTTCTCTGCACAGATTAAGGGTTCAATACGAACCTTGGATTGACTGATTGTTTGAGGTAACCATGTCAAAATGCTTGGGCAATCAAAGCCCCTTACCAACTCAAGAGGGGATGGGACACAAGGCTTGTCAGCTATTGGAATGGCCTGGGGTGCCCCTGGGCTAATCTGGCCTGATTAAGGTCTCAAACAATTATGATGACAACAAAAATAACAGAAGTAATAATAATGACAAATACATCCAAGCCCAAGTGGAAGCAGCATGGCCTAGTGGATAGAGCATGAGCCTGGGAGTCATAAGGACCCATGTTCTAATCTTGACTCTGCCACTTGGCTGCTTCGTGACCTTGGGCAAGTCACATACATTCTCTATGCTTCAGTTATCTCCTCTGTAAAATGGGGATTATGACTGTGAGCTCAATGTAGGACATTGACTGTATCCAACCTGAATTAGCGTATATCTACTCCAGCATTTAATACAGTGCCTGGCACATAGTAAGGACTTAGGAAATACCATAAAAAATGCCAGAGACACATGATGAAGGAACACAACTGATAAAAATCCACTTTGGCAACCACTGTTAAGTCAACTGTTAAGTCAACCCTGTTAAGAAAACAGGGGATCTTCACTGGGAATATCTGAATCTGAGCAAAACTGTAATTGTATGGGCAAATTGGGCTTAATAGATTTATCCAAGATGATTCTTCAAGTAGTCAAATTCAATTTGCAGCATTCTTTTGACTAAGGATAGCAAAATATCTCACTCTGTTGGAACGATGCAAGTGAGAGAGCCCGAGGCCGAAGGCCTGTGGTACCTCTGCTCTGGGCATTCTCAGATGGGCTGCGCTGCTGAGGTTGATTATGCAGCTTCAGCTCTGTGTAGGTCACTGACTCCTCACTCGCTGATCTTCTGTCCTTTGCACCCTTTGATTTTTGGTCCCACCACCACAGGTCAAGTCTTTCCATATTTAGCTTTGAGTTGGTTACCTGCTGCTCATTCATCTCTACAGAGGGGAGGTGAATGGGAGAGACCATTCAGAGGACAGTGCTTTTGAGCAGAAGGAGAGGTGAGGGGATGGAGACAACTGGTGGGGTCCTAGCTCCTTCCCATTATTAAGTGGAGTTCTCTCAGTCCTGAGCGACACCATAGAATCCCATGGTCAGAAAGAGTCCTGGTCTGTGGTGAAGAAAGGCCTATTGTCATTTTTGGCTCCTCCACATGTTCCAGGTGAGCAACAAGAGATGTAAAGTGAGCCCCAAGATAGAGAAGGCCCAGAAAGAGGTTCCAAAGAAAACTTCAGCTCCCCATCCCCCAAGTTGAGAGACAGCTCAGAGCTTAGTCTTGTTATGAATAGTTGGCTTTTGCTTGAACTCCAAGGGAATTTCCCCAGTCGCTCCAACGAGGAGCTGGATCTGTCCTAGATGATCAGACCCAGGAACTTCATCCAGAGCAGGTTGAAAAGACGGATGTGATTCTGGCCTCTTTTCAGAGATTTCTAGAGATGGAATTCCCACCAGGCCCCTTGGTCATCCACTTTACTGAGGATCTCTTCTTTCCTCAGTCACTCTGCAGACTCTTTCAGTGGCATTGACTAATGACATCTCACTGACAAGGGATCAGAGAAGAGCTGGACAGCACTTGAACCTTATAAACGGCAGAATCACCAGGAAACTCATGCCCCCAGGGCCAGGATGAGGCATGAGCCCCTTTTGAGGGCAAAGGGAAAGTTTTAATCTCTGGGACATTCTAATATGAACAAAAGACAGTTCATTCTCCTGATTCTTAGGAGAGAGGTGGACTGAGGGGCTCAGTTTGCATTAGTGATAACTGGGCCATCTGCAACCAAAGGGCAAACCAAGTAACGACCAAACTCTAGCCTATGGAACCATATGGAGCCCCTGAAACTGGAGTCTGGGTGCACCCTGACTGGTTACTATTGAGAGAACACGATATCCCTAGGGAAATGGGCCCGATGAAATGTCTATCCCTGCTGAGTCAGCTGCACGTGGCATGTCATACTGGTTTTGATGTGAATGTATTTCTAATTCTCTTTATATTGATGCTATTGTTGCCTGTTTACTTGTTTAGATTCCTGTCTCCCCTCTTCTAGATTGTAAGCCCAATGGGGGCAGCGATTGTCTCTCTTTATTGGTGAATTGTACTTTCCAAGCACTTAGTACGGTGCTCTGCACACCATAAGTGCTCAATAAATGTGAATGAATGAATGAATGAATACCTTTGCCATTGACTCTCCCCACTTGGCTCTGCTGTTGAAAAGGCCTATGTAGTTTCAACTCAGGGTAGTTCAATATTTGCTCCTTTCCTGAGTCTTTGCTCTTGTTGGCCTTGGGGCCCTTGAACTGGGACTGAGAGGACTTTTTTGTTTCTACTTTGTAAAGAAGACTGGTTGCTCACTTGTCTCTGCAGAGGGGAGAGGAGCAAGAGAGAGTGAGAGAGGGAGGGAGAGAGCAGACTCCTTTCTCTTTATATGGCATTTGTCTAGAGTTTAGTTAATCAGGTTGGACTCCAACTATATTCTACATGGTGCTCACAGCCTTAATCCCCATTTTACAGAGGAGGAAATTGAGTTTCAAGAAAGTTAAGTGACTTGGCCAAGGTCACACAGAAGAAAAGTGGCAGATCCTCAGATAGAACCCTGGTCTTTCTGACTTCCAGGCCTGTGTTCTATCCTCTAGGCCACATTGCTTTTCCTTTGCATTGAGAGAGATGATGAGATGACAAGCAAACAAGGACCTGGAACTTCCTTCTCCCTCATTGGAATTTTGAGACTCCTTGGCCTCCCAGATTCAGGCACAGAGTAGGGGAGGAGGGTGATTCAAGTCACAGGAGTATTGTGAAATTTTATTATGTATGCCAAACCAGTGTACAAGGAATGAACTGTAACCTTTGAGGAAGAAAATTGCCTAAAAGAGAAAAAGGTGTGTCTCAGATTTCTATCCACATAGTTTTGATCCTCAAAAATATGTCTTGCTGTTGGATGACATGAAGCCTGTAAAATGTCTCATGGGATGATTAATATCTACAGACATATGAGCTAAAGCAAGGGAAAATTGCAGATTCACTGAATTTAGAGGAACACCACTATAAAGGCTTCACTCTGGCGTCTTATAAAAGACGTTCATTTGGAAATACAAACAGAAGACTATTTTGCTCACAAATGCTAAACCATATCTTCTCAAGGTCCATGGAAAGGAGAAAATCGGCCCAAGTGTTCACAAACGGTAATATTAGGAAGATAGTCGGCCAAGGAGATAGCCAGGGGGCTTCATCTAGAAGGAGTCTGAAAATTCAGGTCTTTGGTCTTCTGAGAGATATAGTTCCCTAAGGAGGTTGTCTAACTTCTTGTTCCTCTTTCTCCTCCTCCCCTGCTCCATGTCTAAGAGCAGTCTTTGTGCTTTTAATAACCTGCCATGCCAGCAGGACCCTCCTCAACTTTCTGTTCTGGCCTTTTTCTGACTCCAAATAAGAGTCAACATCATTCCAATCCCAAAGCTGGAAAAGACCTCTCATACTCCATCCACACATACTGAGGCTGGAATACTCCTCAACGCTCATGCACGGGTAGGAAGGAGAATAATAGTAATAATAATAGTAGTAATAATGATAGTAATATATGTTAAGCTCTTACTATCCTTCAAGCACTGTACTAAGCACTGGGGTAGTGACATGATCAGGTCCCACATGGGGCTAACAGTCAAAGTAAAAGGAAAAACAGGTATTGAATATCCAGTTTGCAGATAAACTGAGGCCCAGAGAAGTTAAGTGACTTGCCCAAGGTTACCCAGCAGAGCAGTGGTGGAGCCAGGATTAGAATCCAGGGCCTCTGACTCTCAGGCTTGTGCTCTCTCTACTAGGTCACGCTGCTTCTCTTAACAATAGAAATATCATCACTGGATCAGACCAAGCTTCTGTCCTAGAGATGGGACAGTTCCCTTTTCACTCTTCATCATCCATCCCTGTTAGTTTATTCTTGTTCGAGTCTAACCTACCTCCCTGTTCTAGCAACAAACACATTTCTTCTAACCCTGCCACAGTAGAGATGGGGACTGGCTGTTCTTTCATTGTAGACCAAAATATAACACTAATATGAAGACCAGAGCAACTTGCCGCTCAGCCTACTTTTCTTGTGGCTGAATAATTCCAGTTTTACTAAAATGACATCCTTCTCCAAACCTTCTTTTGCTCCACTGCCTCTTAACCCTCCTCCCTGAGTCCAGTCCTGGAAATAAGACTGGTGTCATAGCCTGACCAAAGCAGGAACACAGGAGGAAAACTTAATGAACTGGTACAGTTTAGTGCTATTCACGCCTCACAACAGCTGGGTGAATTATGTCCCAAATTTTCTTGCCACTGTATTAGATAACCCACAGTAACTTTCATATGGTACACATTTCAATATTCTTGTTTATTTACTGTACCGGTTGCCGATTTTTTGAAAATGCCATTTTATCCAGAATCCCCATCTGATTTGTATTTATGTTGGAGGATTTTCTTTCCCTTGCCTGAGTACCATGTTTAAATAATAATTTGAGATATGAAACAGCAAACCTTTCTCTAAATCACAAACGTTCCCCTTACCTGTTTTCTTTGACTGGGGGATGAGTTCCAGGACTCTGAAATAAAGATAGAAAGATAAAGGATTCTGACCTCGTTGTGGGCAGGGATTGTCTCTCTTTATTGTTGTAATGTACTTCCCCAGCGATTAGTATAGTGGTCTGCACACAGTAAGTACTCAATAAATATGATTGAGTGAATGAACAGACTACCTCTAGCTCCTGAGAACATCGGATATAAAGAATGTCATAGTGTGCTGTTTCTATTTTTGAATTTAAATTCATTTTTTTTCTGGTGGAATAATTAGAAATTCTATGGACACACACACACAAATATACACACACAGCATCTCAGGGTGGCTGTTGCTCTTGGTGAGTCTAGAGAGGAGAAAGAAAGCAGACAAATACCTGTTTGGAGGAGTCGTTCTGGGGGAAATTGGAGCAGGGGCCCAGACTTGTGGCTGGAGGGAACCAGCGGGACAGGGAACCCAGGAATCCAACAACAAACAGAAGGTCTCAGCCTTCCATGGCACCATTTACCCCAAGAGAGAGAAATCCAGACCAGTGAGCCCAGGGACCTTCTGTTTCTCAGCCCAACTGTCAGTGGGAGCGGAGAGAGGAGCAGCTGCTTACTTTCGACGGTCGAGCTGACACTGCACAGGTAGCTCTCTTGTCACTGCTGTTGTTTTTCAGTTTGCCACAACCACTCAGGACCACCAGGGCAGAAAGGTATTATCTCTCTGGCCTTACCCAGCTTCGTGAGAGCAAGCATTTTCCTAGCAGCCTAATTTGTACTCCCCAGGAGCCCAGGTGAATGAGGAACAAGACAAAGCAGAACTCCAGATCTCAGATGAAACACACTGATGTTTCTGCCTCCCTGTACTTTTCTGTTCTGGGTGCCATGAACTGGGAAAAAAGCCACTATCGCATCAGACACCACAGGTTGTAAATAGAAAAAGTCAGCAAGGGGATTTCTTTTAAAAGGTAGTTAATGTAGAAGAGATTTTTAGTTCCTCATTGGTTTCATCAACTGTACCTATACATACTGATTAAAATCTTCCATTTAATAGTATCATCTTTGAACCTGAAGCACAAACCTATATATGTGTACGTGTTCCAAAATAACATGACAGTCCATAACAACTTTAGTTTTTGATAGGCCTTTCGAGAAAAAGGGACTCAAACCCCAATCTACAGCATAAACAGCAGATGGATGTTTTTCTGCATCAGTCTCCCAGGCAGCAGTCAGGACATTGGGATTCATCAAGCTAAGTCACCAAGATTGGGTCAAGGACACTTACCCTGAATGTACAAAGCCTATTTGCAGCAATAGATGAATGATAGTAGGCAACACCTCATGATTCAGGTAAAAGGAGGCTTTTTGAAACCTGTGTGATGTCACATTTAGTTGATTTAGCATGATCAGTGTTGGGACACCCAAGTAGAAGAGATCCAAAGCTCTATTAACCATGATTAAGCTAAGGATTTTTGCACATGCTTAACAAATGTATATGGCTCCATATGCTATCGCAGCTTGGCCTAGAGGAATGAGCATGAGCCTGGGAGTCAGAGGACTTGGGTTCTAAGCCCAGCCTTATCATTTGTCTGCAGAATGATCTTGGACAAGTCACTTAACTTTGATGTGCCTTAGTTTCCTCATCTGTAAAAGGGGGAATAAATATCTATCCTCCCTCCTACCTGGACTGTGAGTTCCAAATAGGACAGGGACTGAGTTTGACCTTATTATTTTACCTTGCATCTAACCCAGCATTTAGTACAGCATTTTTTATGATATTTGTTAAGCCTTACTATGTGTCAAACACTGTTCTAAGTACTGTTCTTAGATACAAGTCAATCAGGTTGGACAAAGTCCCTGTCCCGTGTGGGGCTCACATTCTAAGTAGGAGGTATTTTGAGGGTGCCCCATCACTCCCCCACCTCTAAGCCATGTGATGCTTTGTAACACAAAGCAAGCCCTTAACAAATATCACAATTATTATTATTATTAGGAGGAGGAGCACCTCTGGAGACTGAAGATGGATCCAGCCTCATCACCAGCAATAAAGGTATCATGGAGAGATCGCACCAATATTTCAATATTATTCCAAAAGAGACATTTTCCCATCAATCGTATTTCTTGCATTTCTATGTTTTATAGGGTCCATCTTTGAGGCCCCTACAAAACATAGAAACTACCACTTTCTAACAAGAATCCTTCTGGATTGACTACTGAAAAATATCCCTGAACACATATTTTGGGGGGATCAAATAGATGAGAGATTTTGGACAACAGGGGTAACTGTAGAAATGATCTTTGCAGTTCCATCAGATACAGGAAAAATGCAGGAACAGTTTTCGTTGCTCTCAGTTTTCCTTTAGCTAATAAACATTTGAAGAATTGGAAAAGATAAGTATTTTTAATTATATATCCTCTATCAGAGTCATTCCATTTCTATTCATGGAACATCATTTTTGAAAGATCCATCTGGACCATGAATTAAAAATTGGCTAGCTGATGACACTGTCATAAAGCTAGTGATAATAAGAGGTACATCTCTCATCATAGAGAAGCAATGCGGACAAATGGAAAGAGCACGGGCTTGGGAGTCAGAGATCGTGGGTTCTAATCTCAGCACTGTCGCTTGTCAGCTGTGTGACTTTGGGCAAGTCACATAACTTCTCTGTGCCTCAGTTACCTCATCTGTAAAATGAGGATTAAAACTGTGAGCGCCACGTGGGACAACCTGATTGCTTTGTATCTACCCCAGTACAGTGCTCTGCACATAGTAAGCACTCAATAAATACTATTGAATGAATGACTTAGAATAGTGCCTGGCTCATAGTAAGTACTTAACAAATGCCATCATTATTATCAGACCAACAAAGAGAGAACCTAGTTACTGAGTAGGATGAAAGATTATGAAGCCCTTGGGGTTGAGTCTGTCAGTGTTCTCACGGGTAAGATTTTAGGGCTCCATGAAGCTGATGTATCTAACTGTTTTTGTATATGAATTCTTAATTAGGTCAATGTCGCCAACCTCTCCCAGGGACCTCTAATGGTCCAGGTGAATGGTGGACACCGGTAGATCTACAGTTCTTTGTTTTGGTCCCTTCAGCCCCAACTCTTGATCACCCACCTTATGTTTCTTCTTTTAGTCATGATCTAAGATGAACATCTTGCCCCCAGAGTCTGCAAACCGAGAAACAGCAAAAATGTCTTCAGCTCCATCGACGATAAGTCTTGTTGGCTATGGTTGTTAAAAGGTTTGTGTTCTTTGGCTTCACAACACAGCTCTGTGCTTGCAGATGAGTCTTTTAATATGTATATATCTGTCTGTTCAAAATATTAAATGTATATATTCTGGTTTAGGTGTGAAGAATTCACTTCTGGTGGTGAGATTCTATTTGCTTCAGTGTGCATCCCATTCTTGCACGTGTTCCTTCTTCTGCTCCATAAATCACATATAATTCCTTCCTTCCTTTTCATCCTCAGTTAATACAATACTGGAGGAAGAAACATAGGGAGCTAATTAAAGTTGACCCTGGAAGGCCTGATAATGTGAATGAAAGCCAGGAGACCCTTCCCCATTGAACCGGGATGATGATGAAAGTGTCCACTGGGAGAAAAATAGAAGACCAACTCAAGATACCTCTCTGCCCCAGCTGCTCCCATCCAACAGAGACCATCCACCCCACCTACCCACGGCTGTGTGCCGGAGGTAATAACTAGCTGCAGGGGAATAGCTGATTAGAACTTTCCTGCCATTGGTGAAGGTTTTTGACTGAAGAAACATCAAGGGTATCCTGAAAGTAGCTGGTTCACAGAAGAGATGAACACTGCAGAGACTGTTCTTGGCCCTATGGAACAGCATCAGCATTGAGTGGCATATCTGCCTGTCTTCTAACTAGTTGTGCTCTGTGCCCCTGAGGGAACAGGACCGATGGGGGTTTGAGAGAGGAGGTGGGGGGCAAAGGAGTGTAGCATGGCTCAGTGGAAAGAGCACGGGCTTTGGAGTCAGGGCTCATGAGTTCGAATCCCAGCTCTGCCACTTGTCGGCTGTGTGACTGTGGGCGAGTCACTTCACTTCTCTGGGCCTCAGTTCCCTCATCTGTAAAATGGGGATTAAGACTGTGAGCCCCACGTGGGACAACCTGATTCCCCTGTGTTTACCCCAGCGCTTAGAACAGTGCTCGGCACATAGTAAGCGCTTAACAAATACCAACATTATTATTATTATTATTATTATTAAGTGCTGCTGCTCAAACTGTCCTTACTATAACCTCTTGCTTTGTGCAACTTCTTGGCCCTAAAGTCTTCCTGACAAAATTATGTAGCAATGGGCCGACATATACGGGGGCAAGCAAAAGAGTTTCCCTATGTCCTTAAACACAAACACTGCTGTGTGCAGGAGAGAGGTGGTGTGAGATCAGTCAGTTAGTCAGTCAAATGTATTTACTGAGCTCTCGTAGAGCACTGTACTAACTGCTTGAGAGAGTGTAATTCAGCAGTGAACAGACCCATTCCCTGCCCTTCATTGTCGAACCAGAAGCAGTGACATCAATGTATCTTTTCGGCAGGGCAGAGAAGCCCTCTTATTCAATAGTATTTATTGAGCGCTTACTATGTGCAGAGCACTGTACTAAGCGCTTGGGATGAACAAGTCGGCAACAGATAGAGACAGTCCCTGCCGTTTGACGGGCTTACAGTCTAATCGGGGGAGACGGACAGACAAGAACAATGGCACTAAACAGCGTCAAGGGGAAGAACATCTCATAAAAACAATGGCAACTAAATAGAATCAAGGCGATGTACAATTCATTAACAAAATAAATAGGGTAACGAAAATATATGCAGTTGAGCGGACGGGTACAGTGCTGTGGGGATGGGAAGGGAGAGGGGGAGGAGCAGAGGGAAAAGGGGAAAATGAGGCTTTAGCTGCGGAGAGGTAAAGCGGGGATGGCAGAGGGAGTAGAGGGGGAAGAGGAGCTCAGTCTGGGAAGGCCTCTTGGAGGAGGTGATTTTTAAGTAAGGTTTTGAAGAGGGAAAGAGAATCAGTTTGGCGGAGGTGAGGAGGGAGGGCGTTCCAGGACCGCGGGAGGACGTGACCCAGGGGTCGACGGCGGGATAGGCGAGACCGAGGGACGGCGAGGAGGTGGGCGGCAGAGGAGCGGAGCGTGCGGGGTGGGCGGTAGAAAGAGAGAAGGGAGGAGAGGTAGGAAGGGGCAAGGTGATGGAGAGCCTTGAAGCCTAGAGTGAGGAGTTTTTGTTTGGAGCGGAGGTCGATAGGCAACCACTGGAGTTGTTTAAGAAGGGGAGTGACATGCCCAGATCGTTTCTGCAGGAAGATGAGCCGGGCAGCGGAGTGAAGAATAGACCGGAGCGGGGCGAGAGAGGAGGAAGGGAGGTCAGAGAGAAGGCTGACACAGTAGTCTAGCCGGGATATAACGAGAGCCCGTAATAGTAAGGTAGCCGTTTGGGTGGAGAGGAAAGGGCGGATCTTGGCGATATTGTAGAGGTGAAACCGGCAGGTCTTGGTAACGGATAGGATGTGTGGGGTGAACGAGAGGGACGAGTCAAGGATGACACCGAGATTGCGGGCCTGCGGGACGGGAAGGATGGTCGTGCCATCCACGGTGATGGAGAAGTCTGGGAGCGGACCGGGCTTGGGAGGGAAGATGAGGAGCTCAGTCTTGCTCATGTTGAGTTTTAGGTGGCGGGCCGACATCCAGGTAGAGACGTCCCGGAGGCAGGAGGAGATGCGAGCCTGAAGGGAAGGGGAGAGGACAGGGGCGGAGATGTAGATCTGCGTGTCATCTGCGTAGAGATGGTAGTCAAAGCCGTGAGAGCGGATGAGTTCACCGAGGGAGTGAGTGTAAATGGAGAACAGAAGAGGGCCAAGAACTGACCCTTGAGGAACTCCAACAGTTAAAGGATGGGAGGGGGAGGAGGCTCCAGTGTAGGAGACCGAGAATGATCGGCCAGAGAGGTAAGAGGAGAACCAGGAGAGGACAGAGTCCGTGAAGCCAAGGTGAGATAAGGTATGGAGGAGGAGGGGATGGTCGACAGTGTCAAAGGTAGCAGAGAGGTCAAGGAGGATCAGAATGGAGTAGGAGCCATTGGATTTGGCAAGAAGGAGGTCATGGGTGACCTTAGAGAGAGCAGTCTCGGTAGAGTGGAGGGGACGGAAGCCAGATTGGAGGGGGTCTAGGAGAGAATGGGAGTTAAGGAATTCTAGGCATCGATTGTAGACGACTCGTTCTAAGATTTTGGAAAGGAAGGGTAGTAGGGAGATAGGACGATAACTGGAGGGGGAAGTGGGGTCAAGAGCGGGTTTTTTTAGGATGGGGGAGACATGGGCGTGTTTGAAGGCAGAGGGGAAGGAGCCCTTGGAGATTGAGTGGTTAAAAATAGAAGTTAAGGAAGGGAGGAGGGCAGGGGCGATGGTTTTAAGAAGGTGAGAGGGAATGGGGTCCGAGGCGCAGGTGGAGGGGGTGGCACTTGCGAGGAGGGAGGAGATCTCCTCTGAGGATACTGCAGGGAAGGATGGGAAAGTAGGGGAGGGGGTTGTTGGGGGGGAGGGGAGAGGCGGAGGGGTGACTTTGGGGAGCTCAGACCTGATCGTGTTGATTTTCGTGAGGAAATAGGTGGCCAGATCATTGGGGGTGAGAGATGGGGGAGGGGGAGGAACAGGGGGCCTAAGGAGAGAGTTAAAGGTCCGGAACAATCGGCGGGGGTGACGGGCATGGGTGTCGATGAGGGAGGAGAAGAAGCTTTGCCTGGCGGAGGAGAGGGCAGAGTTAAGGCAGGAAAGGATAAATTTGAAGTGTGTTCAGGTACAGATCTGCTCACCACCTCCAGGGATGGAAGACAAAATGATCCCTAAAACTACTGGCTTCTGCAAAACTGTAGATATTGGTCAACCACAGTCAGCTGATCATCCGCCTCAGGAGTAGGAAATAAATGAAGAAATCTCTGATCCCTGTTTCTTGGGATATTTGTACACACTCAGACAACAACAAATGTCCCAAACAATGATCAGTGATGCTGGCCAGGGTGCAATCTTGACATCAATCATAGTGGTCATGAGTGAATCAAAGGTGAGTGATTATCTTGTATCTACAACTGCACTTAGCAGAACACATAATAAGTGTTGAAGAAATTTATTTATTCTTATCATCATTAAATTATTAGTGTTATCATTATTATTATTACTTACAACATACCTAGCACAAACAAACAACACACTTATATCCACCAATCACTTTACACCATCTTTGGCCAAGAACCATCTTACCCTTCTGGAAACAAAACAGAAAAGACGTACTGAAGATGAATCGCAAAAGTGTTCCACTGTCACTGCTGCTTGGGAGCTGGTAACACATGTATAGCTGAAAAGGTCAGTGGAAAACCCACTGTCCTATCACATGGTGCTCATACAAAGACTGTCCTTTCCCGTGCTGTCATATTTCTTGTGCTGCTAGTATTGTCTCCACTTGTGTCTCCTTTCATTATGACATTCACGAAGCTTCTACTTCAAAAATGTGCTCTTCTCTTGACCACAGTGCATCATACTGGTCTGTCCTTGACAACTGTCTTCCAGGTTTCCACTGAAATGCAGTATAATCTGAAGCTTCGTTTTCCTGGGTCCTTCAAATGTTTTCCCTCTACTCCTTGCTTTTGGTTTCCCAATCTGAGCTCTCCACTGCACAGTTGTTTACATAGTCTTCTGTCTTCTGTCTTCCATTCTCCTCTCGTGTTCATCTCAGCAGAGCTGTGTCCAAGTGAGCATAATTTCAATGGTAGTTGATTGATTTTTCTCTAAGTGTTGGTCTTCTTGATTTGATATTACAATTTCTTGTCTAACATCGCATCGTTGGTCAGTGAACTGCCTGGATAACATAATTCAGTTCCGAGTTTAAGCACCGATTCTTAATTGTGTGTTCAGCTTTTCTGGTGCTAGTTGATATAATACCCAGGTTTTCTTCAGCCATATTATATGGCTGTATTGCAGGTCTGGTTTGGCTCCCATAAATGCTAAGGGATCGAAAAAGGTGTCTGGCCATATTTTCATGTGTCCATGCCTGCTTTATGCATGCATTTTTTACCTTTGTAGTTGTTAATAGCATTATGTTTCTCTCCTGTTAGAGTATATACTCCCTGTGGGCAGGGAGTGTGTCCCTTCATTGTTCTGTACTTCCCATGTGACCAATACAGGGAGAAGCACAAACAGGCATTTGATTTATACTGCTTGTATTATGACTACAAAATTACTAAATTACTATTACTAGACGTTCATGCTTTTGTGAGCAATCTCACTGAGAGCAGCATATTCTTCGAAGGACAAGTGTCACCACATCACTATGTCAGAGTTCTGTGGGGAAGCAGCATGAAGTAGTGAATAATGCACAGACCTGGGAGCTAGAAGGTCATGGGTTCTAATCCCAACACACCACTTGTCTGCTACGCGGCCTTGGGCGATTCACTTCTCTAGACTCTAAGCTCCTCTCTAGGTTGTTAGCTCCTTGTGGGCAGGAATGTGTCTGTTTGTTGCTTTATTGTACTCTCCCAAGTGCTGAATATAGTGTTTTGTACACAGTAAGTGCTCAATAAATACTATTGAATGAATGAATAAATATGACTGAATGAATGAACTTCAGTTCTCTGAACCTCAGTTACCTCATCAGTTAATGGATATTGAGATAAAATAGATATTGTGACTGTGAAACCCACATGAGGCAGGGAGAATGGGAGTCCAACCCAATTTGCTTGTATCCACTCCAGGACTCAGTACAGTGCCTGAAACATAGTAAGTATTTAACAAATACTACCACAGTTATCATTATTATTATCATTTATAAAAATAATTGTTTTTGGACTTTGGATAATGTACAATGTCTGTTGAGTTGGAAGAGTTTACTAGAGGAGCAGAAGTAGATTGTAATATTTGCATCCACGTCTCTGGCTGCATCTTCCAGCATGATTGCATTGAATAAACTCACATACAATTAAGAACGGAGAGACAGTGTCAGAAAGAGTGAGATGGAATGAGAAATAAAGAAGAAATTAAAAGACAAAGAGATAAGTGTTGCAGGAGAGAATATAATAATAATAATAATAATGTTGGTATTTGTTAAGCGCTTACTATGTGCCGAGCACTGTTCTAAGCGCTGGGGTAGACACAGGGGAATCAGGTTGTCCCACGTGGGGCTCACAGTCTTAATCCCCATTTTACAGATGAGGGAACTGAGGCACAGAGAAGTTAAGTGACTTGCCCAAAGTCACACAGCAGACAAGTGGCCGAGCCGGGATTCGAACCCATGAACTCTGACTCCAAAGCCCGTGCTCTTTCCACTGAGCCACGCTGCCCTGAAACATACCTTCTTTTATTTCTTTTTTCCAGTGCTTTGTTTCTGGGAGTCTTTCTCTCTCTACCACCTGCTTTCCCTTTTTTCTCATTTCCTTAATACTTAAAGCCAGTCTTGCTAGCCCTGGGTGTTGTTTGAAATTGCTCCTCAAAATTATCACTGCTAGTAATCTCTCCAACTCATGTTCAGGCAACATCAGAACATTTTAATTCCCCCTCACACTCTGGACCTCATTGTGGATCTTCCCTATCATCTCATTATGCAGCAACAATACACCATCTATCAGCTCTATTTTATTATACTTCCCCAAACACTTAGCACAGTGCTCTGCACATAGTGCATACTCAATAAATACCACTGACTGATGGATTAGGAGATGTGGGTGGAGGGTACAACTTCCATCTTGTGTGACACTCAAAAATGATGTCTTTCCTCAGCCCCTAATTCAAAGAAGATGAAAGAGATCCATAATTGGGGAAACAGTGAGTCCTAGTGGAAAGAGCTTAGGCCTGGGAATCAGAGGACCTGGATTCTAATCCCAGCTCCACCACTTGTTTGCTATATATGACCCTGGGCAACTGACTTTACTTCTCTGTGTTTCGGTTACCTCAGCCGTGAAATAGGGATTAAAACTGTGATCCCCATGTAGGTCAGAGAACTTGTCCAACCTGATTATCTTGCATCTAACCCGGAGGTTAATACAGTGCCTAGAACATAATAAACACTTAACCAGCACCATAAAAAATGTCAAAGGGACCAGCTTATTATTAACCTCCAGAGAACAGGAGCTGTTGCTTCTTCTTTCAAATGTTTTGCTCACTGTCCTTATTAATCCTCAGCCAATCATGAATGATTGACAGCTCCGGGATTATTAGTGGTTTTTCCCGACACTTACATTTTGCTTGCAGTAGCCAGATGGACACGAGTAGCGTTACGAAGAGCACACCCAGAGTCACCGTGATGACCTGCCATGGGAACAGGGGAGAATCTACAAGAGAGAGAAAAAAAATGGGGAGTCATTCAGGCAGCATAAAATGTTGACACAGGGCAGGGCCTCAGCAGAATATGGGGACACGTGAAACCCTTGATCCCTCTTGGACAGGAAGTGGCATCTAGTGGAAAGGGCAGAAGACTGGGAAATTTGAAACCTGGATCTAATCTTGGCTGTGCCACTTGTCTGTTGGGTAAACTTGGGGCAAGTCACCTAACTACTCGGTGTCCTGGAGTTTTCTGGGTTTCCTTCATTGTAAAATGGGCATTAAATATGCTTTGCTCGTATCAACCCCGGTGCTTAGTAAAATGCCTGTCCCATAGCAGAGGCTTAACTACTATTATAATTATTATTATTATTAGTGGAGGCAATAATAGTTGTGGTAGAGGTAGGATAAAATAATCCATTCTCTAGTCCCCCTTACATGACATTTGCCTGAATTTGATTGTGAGCCCCACGTGGGACAGGGATTGCATCCAACCAGAGATGCTTGCATTCACCCAGCACTTAATATAGTGTTTGGCACATAGTAACTGCTTAACAAATACCATAATTATTGTGAGGGACAGGGAACTGTGTCAGATCTAATTATCTTATAAATATGCCAGAGCTTAGGCCAGAACTTAGTAAAAACAAACCAACAAAAAAGATTCTAATATAATTTATTATCCTTATCATTATGGATTTAATTTTCAGGATTTCCCCAATGAAGGCTGGAAGAGAACAACCAGCTGCTGCAAAAAGGTAACAAGACAATTTTGGCATTATAATGATGGTAATAATGATAATAGTAATAATAAAAGCTCCCTTCTTCCATCTGTTTCGGGGGGTGGGGAGAAAACAGCAGGCTAAGGCAAAGGGTCACTTACTGCTTCGCAACAATATATGGAGAATATGGGGAATCTTAGCCTGAAGGTTTAGTGTACAGAGAAATTCTTTCTGCAGATCCCAGTCAGAGTCTAAGAGGAGAAAAAAACATGGCCCAGAGGTCTGTGTAGATTTCTGTTTACCCCCACTCCCTGCTATGGATTTGTACCATCATGACCCATTTCCCTCTGCATCCAGAAGAAACTCCTGACCATTCCTCTAAACTCCAGGTTCACTGTGGGCGAGGAATGTGTCCACCAGCTCTGTAATACTCTTATATTGTATTCTCCAAAGGACCTAAAGCAATGTTCTGCACACAGTAAGCACTCTACAAATGTGACTGATTGGTTGATGGATCGGCTTCAAAGCTTTCCAGCATTCCTCCCCTTCTTACAGAGCTGCTCTTCACCTCAGGAATCTCCTGTCCTCATAAAGTCCACCTTCTCACTGTGCTCCACGCTCCCCTCTCCTGCCTCCACCTCTTTCCTCATGTTTTTTCCCCTGACTGAAACTCTTCCAATCTGCCACAGACAACCTCTGCACAACTACAAAATTCTCTGGAAATTTAATATTCTCTGGAATTGATAGCTTATTAAGTGAAAAAATCCCAAATCATGTCACCCCAACAATTAATTTATCCCTCATGTTCATGAAGACATCCTTCTTCAAATGCCGTCCAGTCGTTTTCAACCCCTAATGACTCCATGGAATGCGTCCCCTTCATAATGTCACATCTTCTGTCATGAAGTTGTTCTGGTATGTGTATCCATAGACAACCTTATCATGAAGTAATTTATCAATCTAAATATTCTCCTTATTTATTCATTATATTATTCCCCTTCCTACCTTCCTTTACCTTTATATACCAGTAGTATTTTTATTATTTTGCTTCCTTCCATTTACTGTAAATAATGTGCATCTCCATGTCTTCTCCATTAGACAGTCAGCTCCTTGAGGTCACAGTTGGTGTCTTTTACCACTATTGAACTTGCTCAAACACTTAATATAGTGTTAATTCCTGGTTCTCCTCTTACCTCTCTGGCTGGTCATTCTCGGTCTCCTTTGCTGGAGCCTCCTCCCCCTCCCATCCTTTAACTGTTGGAGTTCCTCAAGGGTCAGTTCTTGGCCCTCTTCTGTTCTCCATTTACACTCACTCCCTCGGTGAACTCATTCGCTCTCACGGCTTTGACTACCATCTCTACGCAGATGACACGCAGATCTACATCTCCGCCCCGTCCTCTCCCCGTCCCTTCAGGTTCGCATCTCCTCCTGCCTCTGGGACGTCTCCACCTGGATGTCGGCCCACCACCTAAAACTCAACATGAGCAAGACTGAGCTCCTCATCTTCCCTCCCAAACCCGGTCCTCTCCCAGACTTCTCTATCACCGTGGATGGCACGACCATCCTTCCCATCTCTCAGGCCCGCTATCTCGGTGTCATCCTTGACTCGTCTCTCTCGTTCACCCTATACATCCTATCCGTTACCAAGACCTGCCGGTTTCACCTCTACAATATCGCCAAGATCTGCCCTTTCCTCTCCACCCAAACGACTACCTTACTGTTACGGGCTCTTGTTATATCCCGGCTAGACTACTGTGTCAGCCTTCTCTCTGACCTCCCTTCCTCCTCTCTCGCCCCGCTCCAGTCTATTCTTCACTCCGCTGCCTGGCTCATCTTCCTGCAGAAACGATCTGGGCATGTCACTCCCCTTCTTAAACAACTCCAGTGGTTGCCTATCAACCTCCGCTCCAAACAAAAACTCCTCACTCTAGGCTTCGAGGCTCTACATCACCTTGCCCCTCCCTACCTCTCCTCCCTTCTCTCTTTCTACCACCCACCCCGCATGCTCCGCTCCTCTGCCGCCCACCTCCTCACCGTCCCTCGGTCTCGCCTATCCCGCTGTCGACCCCTGGGCCATGTCCTCCCGCGGTCCTGGAACGCCCTCCCTCCTCACCTCCGCCAAACTGATTCTCTTCCCCTCTTCAAAACCCTACTTAAAACTCACCTCCTCCAAGAGGCCTTCCCAGACTGAGCTCCTCTTCTCCCTCTACTCCCTCGACAACCCCCCCTTTACCTCTCCGCAGCTAAACCCTCTTTTCCCCCTTTCCCTCTGCTCCTCCACCTCTCCCTTCCCATCCCCACAGCACTGTACTCGTCCGCTCAACTGCATATATTTTCATTACCCTATTTATTTTGTTAATGAATTGTACATCGCCTTGATTCTATTTAGTTGCCATTGTTTTTAGGAGATGTTCTTCCCCTTCACTCTATTTATTGCCATTGTTCTTGTCTGTCCATCTCCCCCAATTAGACTGTAAGCCCGTCAAACGGCAGGGACTGTCTCTATTTGTTGCCGACTTGTTCATCCCAAGCACTTAGTACAGTGCTCTGCACATAGTAAGCGCTCAATAAATACTATTGAATGAATGAATGAATGAATAGTAGTTATACAGTACATATAGTGCGCATTAATTGATTGAATGATGGCAGTTCTTTCATAATTAGATTTTGGGGGTCTACAAAACTGTGGGGAAGGAACAGATACATGGACTTAAGAGCTGCTGGCATTTTTCCTGAATTCGGGTGGACTGAAATCAGATTCTCTCCAGGCTTTATTTATCAGGCAAGCCAGCTCCACCAGAGTCATCCCTCGGGTCCTGGTTACCGGACATCCCGGGAAATCTGAGCTGTCACCCTCTGAGATTGTCCCTGGATCCTCCTCTCCCACCTCCAGAACCTGCCCTGGATCCAATCTGTGCTAAATTCAAACTCTGGGAATGTATCTCCGGGATCCAAATTGACAGCCTCTTCTTTCTCACCACTTATCAACCCTAAGAGAAAGTCACTCTCTGTCTTGAAATGCTGTGTTCCCCGGCAGTGAACATAATAACGATAGCCTGATGATAACTACTTCTCTCAATCTTAAACTTCAAAAACCTGAATAATACACAAAGAAAGTTAAATTAATGTTAAATCCTCCTCACAAAGAGCACTTTCTCAGGACACTATGAATTGATTATCAATTAAAAAAATGGAAACTGACCACTTCCCAATTCCTGCTACTCTATGCCAAGATAGTTTTCCTCTACAGCAATTCTCCCTGATCCCTTCCCTTGATGACAGTTGGCCCCGGGTTCCTGGGATTCTAATTAATTCCTGTATCTTCGGCTAAAAGCAATAACAGACCCAGTCTCTACTCTTCCATGGACAAGGCTGGTACTTTTATCATCTTTACCTGTTCTGATGCTTGGATAAATACTCGGAGGGCTCATCATTCTGGAGAGGGTCTTAAAAGGCCCAGTAAATCCAGAGACAGAGAGACAAACTGCTATTACTCTTAGAAATGGGACAAATGTGACCCGGGAAGATGAGGTGTTTACTACCCCATGTCCTTGTTGAAATCACACAGGAAATTCCCATGATGTCTTGCGATACTTTAGCCCTGCAGTTCACTGAAAGGCCAGGGTGATGAGGGTGTTCAAAGGTAAAGTTTTCCACTCTATTGCAGAAAAAGCATAGATTTATTACTCATGTGGGATGAGGGTTTTTTTATGGTATTTGTTAAGTGCTTAGAACAGTGCGGGGTGCAGAGTAAGAGCTTAACAAATGCCATTAGGAAAACAATGAAAGCTAATCAGGTTGGACACAGTTCCTGTCCCACATGGGCCTCACAGCCTTAAACCCCAATTTATAGATGAGGGGACTGAGGCCCAGAGAAGTAAAGTGACTTGCCCGGGGCCCAACTGCAGACATGTGGCAGGACTGGGATTAGAAACCAGTTTCTTCTGACTCCCGGGCCCCGGTTCTATCCACTAGGCTATACGGCTTCTCACCTAGGGTCTCTGAGTGGAGGGGAAACAGGATGAGAAGAAATGTTGTCAGATGTTGGAAGTGATGAAGCGTGAGCTCTAGGAACAGGGGGAGTAAGCCTCCTGCAATCTTCTGTGCAATACTTTGGATTCAACCAGTTGCCGAATGCTCAGTTTGAATCTCAGGAAGCAGCATTGCTAGAGGATAAATAATGAGGATAATTATGGGATTTGTTAAGCGCTTACTATGTGTCAAGCACTGTACTAAGCATTGGTAGGATAAAAGCAAATCAAATTGGATGCAGTCCCTGTCTCACATGAGGCTCACAGCTGCAATCCCCATTTTACAGATGAAGTAACTGAGGCATAGAGCAGTGAAGTGAGTTGCCCCAGGTCACACAGCAGACAAGTGGTAGAGCTGGGATTAGAACCCATGACCGTCTGACTCCCAGGCCCATGCTCTCTCCGTTAAGCCAGCCCAGGTCTATGAGTCAGGGGATCTGTGTTCTATTCCTGGATCTGCCACTTGTCTGCTGTGTGACTTTGCATAAGTCACTTCACTTCTCTGTGCTAGTTAGCTCAGCTGTAAAATGAGGATCTAGACTGTGAGCCCCATGGGGAACGCGGACTCTGTCCTACCTGATTAGCTTGTAGCTTCCCCCTGTGTTTAGTACAAAGTCTGAACATAGTAAATGCTTAAAAAATGCCTTGAAAAAGTGATTTAAAAACTTATTGGAGCCTTCTGCTGACAGGAGAGGAATATCCAGGGAGACCCTTCTGCTCTCCAACCTCTTTGCAAACAGTTGTATTCCCTCTGATTTTGGAAGTCCAGCATGAAGCTTACATCCTCTAAGGCAGATTTGGGGAGCCAGACAGATTCTCAGAGAGCACAAAACGCCAGATACCCCTTGGCAGATTTGCTGATGCTTGATTTGTTGTCTAGAAAGGTTTGCTTAGCATTGAAATTTAACTACTGTAATGTCACTCTTTAACTCTATGGAAATTGCCATTGGCTCAGACCCAATCAGTCAATCATATTTATTGAGCCCTTACTGTGTGCAGAGTGCTGTATTACACTCTTGGGAAAGTACAGTATAGCAGTGTTCATAGACATGTTCCCTGCCCACAACTAGCTTACAATCTATATAATTGTAATAAATATGTTATTTGTTAAGCACTTACTTTGTGCCAACTTCTGTACTAAGTGCTGAAGCAAATGCATGATTATCAGGTTGGTCACAGTCCTTGTCCCAGCTGGGACTCACAAATAGGAGGGAGAATGGGAATTTATTCATTCATTCATTCAATCGCATATATTGAGAGCTTACTGTGTGCAGAGCACTGTACTAAGCACTTGGAAAGTATAATTCAGCAATAAAGAGAGACAATCCCTGCCCACAATGGGCAAAGAGAACCCCTATTTTACAGATTAGAGAACTGAGCTACAGAGAAGTTAAATGACACGCCCAAAATCACATAGCATACAATTAGAATCCACATCCTCTAACTCCCAAACCTGTGCTTTTTCCAGGAAGTCACAAACCTAGAAGCTCGCTCACCTAGGAAATGAAATATAAAGCCCCCAGTCTGCCTGATCTCAGCCTAATTATTTCCAGCACTTGCTGACCTCTCTCAACGGCATATGTCTCTGCCAAGTTTTCACCTTTCAAATCCCAAGCATCAGACAATCACAACCTCATCACTCTGGCCTCTCATTGAACTGCAGGGCTAAAGTATCGCACAGCATCATGGGAGTTTCCTGTGTGATTTCTACAAAGATATTGCATAGTAAATGCTTTCTCTCTTGGTAAACTTTGAACAGAAAGGGCAGTTTATCCCTCAGTTTGGGGATTTACCAGGCCATTACCTGCTCCAGAATGACGAGCTCCGGGAATGGACATCCAGGCATCGGAACAGGTAACAAGGATTAGAATCTTGGCACTTTCCTAAGGAGGGTGGAAAATGAATCCATCATACTTCTTGGCAAAAGATTCAGCAATGGGATTAGGATCCCAGGATCATGTGTCTCACTTTAATCAAGGGGAGGGGTCAGGAAGAATTTTTTCAAAGGAATATTCTCTTGGTATAGAGCAACAGAAATTGGGAAATGGTCATGTTCCATATTTTAACTGCTTATCAAGTCATATTGGTCTGAGGACGTGTTCTTTGTGAGGAGGATTTAACATACATAGAACTTTCCCTCCATATTATTTATGTTTTGGATGTTTAAGATTAAGAGAAGCAGTTATCAGGCTATTGTTATTTTCCTCATTTGTGGGGACAATGTTTTGCAACAGAGCGAGTGACTTTTTCTTGAGGTCGGCATGTAGTGAGGAGTAACAGGCTGTAAAGATGCATTCCCAGAGTTTGAGTTGAGCACAGAGAGGAGCGCAGGGCAGGGTCTGGAGTTGGGAGAGGAGGATCCAGGAGCAAGCTCAGAGGATGATAGATTCCGTGGGATGTCCAGTAACCAGGACCCCAGGAATGACTCTGGTGGAGCTGTCATGCCTGGTCAATGAAGCCTGAAGAGAATCTCATTTCAGCCCAACCGAGCTCAACTGGGAAGAAAAAATGCAAGCAGCTTCAAGGTTCCATGTATCTGTTCCTTCCCCACAGGTTTTTTTTTAGAAATTTGAAAACCTCCAAAATCCAATTACAACAGAATTTCCATCAGTCAATCAATTCAATAAACATTATATATTGTAAACTACCGTAAACTAGAGATTGTAGTAAATATTTGAGCAGTACAACCGAGGTAAAAGGTGCAATCATGACCTCAAGAAGTTGACTGTTTAATGGAGAAGACGTGGAGGTACAAAGTATTAACCGTAAATGGGAGTAAGAGGAAAGATAAAAATACAACTGGATATAAAGGATAATGAAGGTGGCAAAGGGCATTAATTAAGTGAATGGTTAAGGAGAGTATTTAGATGGATATATCCACAAGAGCTAAGGATGGCTTCATGAGCGTAAATGCTAAGGTGGGTGTTGGGATGACCTGATCTGTAATTGTAGGATTGAGGGCAATCAATTTCAGATAATATGGAATTTCAGGAGGGCTTAGACGTTGTGCAGTGTTTGTTCTGGAAGATTTGAAGTGATTTAAACGAGAGAAAGGTTATGAGGAATGGGTTGGAGACAGGAGAGGAGAATGCAGAGCACGGTAAGAAAGTGAGCTTGTGAGAAGAGAGCCTGAAATGAAGAGTGCAGCTATGTAAAAAGGGGAGAATTACTGGATAGTGGAGAAAATGATGGTCGGGGCAACCTGATAAATCCAGAGAAAAAAGTGTCACAATGATACAACGCCATAGCAGGAGATCCCCCTCTGGACTGTAGGCTCCTGGTGTGCAGGAAATGTGTCTACCCCTCAAAGTGTATTCTCCCAAGCCTAGCACAGTGGTCTGCAGATAGTAAGGGCTCAGTAAAAATCATTCATCAATTGAGAGAGGACAAGCAGAAATCTACACGGAGCTCACATCTTTGGGTCATTGGCTTCCACTTAGCTCGGATTCTGGGCTTTGTAGAAATATTTTCTCCAGGTACTAATCCTTCAGTCTAAGTTACCCATATTCTCCCCCTGCTGTTGTGAAGCAGTCAAAGACCTTCTGCTGAAGTCTGATGTTTTTCTCCACTGAAATGGATGGAAGAAAGAAGCCTTCAAAGTCAAAATCATCTTGCTAGCTTCTTGCAACATCTCAGTAATCTGTCCTCACACTTCATGGGGGTATCTTGAAAAGAAAATAAATGATAATATCATTTAAGCATTTATTATGTGCTAAACCCTAGGCTAAAAGCTGGGGTATTTAAAAGATAATCAAATCTACACAGACCTTCGTCCCACTTGGAGCAAAGCATCTAAGGGGAACTGAGAACAGATTTTTCATCTCCAGTTCACAGACGAGGAAACATAAAAAACTCTGGGGACAGAGAGCTTAGGTGACTTGCTCCAAGGACACACAGTTGACAAGAGACATGGGCAGGTCCCCAATTCCTAGTCCTCTGCCATTTCCACTAGATGATAATGCCTTTCCAAGGGAGAACAAAGCTTTCATGTTTCCCCATATTCTGCTGGGTCACTGCCTATGTCCACACTTCTCTCAGCCTGGATCGTTCTTTGTTTTTCTCCTTTTCAGAGTCTCCTTTTTCCCCTTGGCATCTCATTGCGGTGTCTCTGGGAGTGCTCTTAGTGGTGTTACTTGTGTCCATCCAGCTACTGCAGGCATAACGTAAGTGTTGGAAAATGCCATCTGAGAGAAGAAGCAACTACTCTTGTCCTCCGGAGGCTAATATCAAGCTGGTCCATTCCTCATTCATTGGATCATTTTTATTTGAATTAAATTGGGAGATCAGAGAAGACAGTGTTTTTGAATGTCACATTGTCGGGATGGGGTATCCTCCATCCACAGCCGCTCTTGTTAACGGAATGGACATTCGGATTAGAGAAGTAACATGAAAGACGTTAAATGGGGCATTGTTTGACATGTTACAGGATGATAGGGAAGGATTGTGATAAAATATAGAGTTAGAGAAGAAAATGGATTTTTCTGACATTGACTGAACATGGTTGGTGGACTGATGGGAGAAATTTCCAACAGTGATGTTTTTGAGGAGCAGCTTAAAATAGTTTCTGGCGCTATTAGGAATGCAGTTAATGCTTTTTAAAAAATAGGGGTATAAGGAAAAATGAAATAGATGTTAAAGGAGGGACAGAGATAAAGACAGAAAGTGCTAGAAAAAGAGGTAAAATTAGGTATGTTATGCTCTTGACATTCTCCCTTCCATGCTTGTACATTTGTTTCTCTTTTAATTCTACTCTATTTCTTTCTCTATCTAATTCCTTCTGACACTGTCTCTCTTTTCAATTTCCACTTGCTTGTGAATGTGTGAATTTATACTATGCAGTCATGCTGGAGGATTCAGCAAGAGTCTTGGATGCAGGTGTTAGAATGTCTTTCTGCTCCTCTGGTAAACTCTTCCAACTCAACAGTCTCTGCATTATCAAAAGTTGTAAAATGGTTTTTATATACCAAACTGTGTCCTAGAGGCACTGGTGGTAATTGTCTTTCACTGTGCAAGATCCCTGTCCCAGTCACAAGGGAAGGAGTATATACTCTAATGGGGAGACAAACATAAAGCTATTGATCATTAGAGAGGTCAAAAATGCATGCATAAAGCAAACATGGATACATGAAACTATGGCCAGACAACTTTTTTGGTCCCTTACCATTCATGGGAGCCAAACCAGGCCAGCAATACAGACATATGTTATAGCTAAAAAAACCCCTGTGGTTCACACCAGAGAAGCTGTACACAAAATTAAGAATCTATGCTTAAAACACAGAGCTGAATTATGTTACCGAGGCAACCCTCTGGCTATCGATGCAATGATAAACAAGAAAAAATTAAAATCAAATCAAGAAGGCCGGCACTTAGGAGAAACATCAATCAACTAGCATTGAAGTCATGCTCACTTCGGCACGGCTCTCCTGGGCAAAGCATTTGATGAGAATGGATGACAGAGGTCTATCCAATCACCTGCTCCATGGAGAGCAGGAATTGGGAAACTAAAAGCAAGGAGAAGATGGAAAACCAAGCCTCAGATTATGTTGCATCTCAGCTGAATCCTGGGAGACAATTGTCACCAGTGGAAATCAGAATGATGTGTTATGGTCAAGAAAAGAGGAGATTTTTCCAAAGGGAAGCTTCATACAGGTCATGATGAAAAGAGATAAAAGTGAAGATACATGCCAGAAGCACAAGAAATATGGTGGCACAAGAAAAGACACTCTTTGTATGGACACCGTGTGGTAAGATTGTGGGCTTTCCACTGACTTTTTCAGCCACACATACTCCACAACCTTCCGAACCACAGCACCTGTGGAACAGTTCTGGCAAGTGGCCTTCAGTACATCTTTTCTGTTTTGTTTTGGAGAGGGAAGAGGCCTCCTGGTCCAAGATCAGTGGATGTAAGTGATTTATTCTGTGTGAGCTACATAATGAGGAAAATAATGATGTTAACAATAACAAAGTAATTGATGATGATGATGATGATGATGATGATGATGATGATGATGACGATGATGATGATGATGGTATTTCTTAACCACTTGCAATGTTCCATTCACTCTATTAAGAACTGGGGTAGCTCCAAGATAATCAGAGATTTTTGTCTCATTCAGGACTGTTAGCATCAATTTTGTGATTTCTCTCTGGCCATGATCACTGGTCATTGTTTGAGAGTGTTGTCAATGTCTGAGCATGTAAGAACAGCTTCAGAAACAGGAATCTGAGATTCTGTCATTTATATCCTAGTGTTGCAGAGGATGACCAGCTAACTGGTTTGGGTGAACAGCACTGTGCCTGGAGAGGGCTCTTCTGCCCTACAAGAAGGTTACAGTCCATGAAGTCATCTCCTGACCCTGATCTGAGTTGATTGTTAGTGGGTCTCCACTGTCCCCTATGGCATTTTTGACGGTATTTATGCACTTAGTATGTGTCAGGAAGTGTACTAAGTGTTGGAGTAGATACAAGCTAATCAGGTTGGACACAGTCCTTGTCCCACATTCATTCATTCAATGGTATTCATTGAGCGCTTTTTGAGCACTGGTCTATGTGCTTGGAAAGTACAATTCATTGACAAAGAGAGACAATCCCTGCCTACAGCGGGCTCACAGTCTACAAGGTGGGGAGACAGATATCAAAACAAGTAAACAGGCATCTGTAGCATCAGTACAAATAAATAGAATTCGAATTATAGCTCACAGTCTTAATCCCCATTTTGCAGATGAGGTAACTGAGACACAGAGAAGTTAAGTGAATTTCCCAAGGCCACACAGCAGACAAGTGGTGGAGGTAAAATGAGAACCCAGGTCTTTCTGACTCCCAGTCCCATGCTCCAGTCTTGCTGGAACCTGACACCAGCTTTATCCACTTCAATGGATTTTACTGTCAGGAGTCTCATGGGTTCTAGTGATCTGACCTATTTACTGTCAACAGCAGTACTTCATAGAAAGTGCAGGCTTGTTTGCTCTGAGATTATCTCCACAGCAATGAGTTTTAGTGGAAAGAGCATGGGCTTGAGAGTCAGAAATCGTGGGTTCTAATCCCAGCTCCGCCACTTGTCTGCTGTGTGACCCTGGGCAAGCCATTTAACTTCTTTGTGCCTCAGTTCTGTAAAATGAGGATTAAAACTGTGAGCCCCTTGTGGGACAACCTGATTATCTTGTATCTATCCTAGTGCTTTGGCACATAATAAGCGCTTAACCAATACTATCATTATTACTATTACCACCCCCACAGCATGACTTAGATGCTGAACCCTCAGAAGGCATGTAAATATTTAGGGTTCAGGTAGCTGATTTTACCCCTGAGCACTGGGTGCTGAGGCTCTGTAGAATGCAAAACACCCTATTCTCTTCTAGAATACCCATTTGATATAAACAAGAAACAGACATATAATATATATATGCACATACATATATTCTATATATACTTGAATTTGGAGAGAGATTCAATATATAATCAATATATATTTATAGACTCTATCTATATATATTAATTTACATGTTTATACTTTCTATTGATATAAATATTCATATAAATAAAATAAAGCATATATATTTATATATATATATATCCATATAAATCCGCATCTCTCCAAAATGAATATGGAGAGACATATTCAAAATATATCAGCTGTATACACAGGATGCAGGGAAACAGGCAAAAGATAAAAGTCAGGTAGACTGAAGCCCTTAAATGAAAAGCAGATGGTATGCATAATGTACAGCAAATAACCATCAGAGAAATTGAACTATCTTATCAGTGAACAAGTTTCTCTTATGCTACACTAATAGGGTGTGGGTTAAATGTCACTCCCTCCTCTCATGATCCCTAGAAGGATTCTTCTCTAGGAGCTCTTATTTCCTAAGATGGTTATCTACTGGGGAAATCAAATGATTACCCCCAGGTTAAAAAAGAAAGCAATTTATCTGCCAGCTCTGGGAAAATGGCTAGGGATTCTCCTTTTGCTGGTAAAACATCCCAAGGCAAAAATAGATCTAGCTTGTAGAAGGGAAATGACAGTTATCTCCGATGCCTCCATAGCCCAGAACCACATTACCACAGACTCAGTGAAGATCTCAGGAGCCAGAGAGTGCTGGGGTTAACAAGCCTGAGCCAAGAAAGTTGATAGTTGAATTCCATAGAGTTCAATTTGTGGATGGGAACTAGTTTGGGGATGGACGATAGGGATGTTTTCATTTTAAAAAGGTTACCTAAGGGTTTTGGATTTCAGGTATGATTTCAGTTATGTAGGGAGTGTCCCTGAACCCGGTGAATACAATTCTAGGCTCTTGAGTTAATCTGAGTAACAGCCTCACAGGATAATCTTGGGTTGGGGATACATGGCAGACATACTATCCAGGCCTGCTTTGTGGTTGTGTACAGTAGTTAGAAAGTTGTGAATGGTAAAGCTGCTGCTGAGCATGGGGGAATCCTGAAAGTCCCTGCCATTGCTCATTTCCTCCGTGTTTCCAGGAAAGATGTTAAACTGCAGGTTGGGAGCTCTTTGGGAGATTTCTGTGTTGCTGATCAAGCACATAGTACATCTAGCCATCCGGTCACTGCTATATGTAGATTAGTCAGAACTGACACCCCCCACCCACCGCCAAATTAGCTGTTTCCAGCCACAAAACACTTCAGCAACAGCAGGGTCATGAGGTCAGCTCTTACGACTTCTTGAGGTAATGACACTCCGCATGACTTGTACATGAGAATCCTGCAACTGATAATCAGCAGAGATGTTCAGAAATGACATCAAGACTTTGGGACGAACAAGTTCTATTTCCTTCCACACTCTGGTTTTTCCCACATATTCTCCAGAATTGATATTTTCGATCAACTGCTTTGGTCTGAATCCCTTACTGGTGAGATGTACGTTTTCTTCCTAAAAAGTAAATTCGGGGTAATAAAGCCCGAATGTCATGGGAGAAATGTTCACTACATTCTAACTTTATTTGCAGGACATCTTCATGTTGTGGGGTTAATTATAAGTGATTTAGTGTCTGTATCTCCCTAACTAATGACAATAATCTCCTGGCAACACACCCCATAAGCAGAAACAATCAAAGCATAACCAGCAGCCCCTGCCTTTCGGGTGCAGTTGTCTGTGATAGCAGATCTGTGGTCTGCCTGGAAGATCTCTATCGCTCTTTCTCTGACTGCCTCAGATCCTTCCATCAGCAGCATAGATTTGCTCCAGTTGCTCCATGCTTGAATCAATTGGTCAATAAGACTACTTAGTTTTGTTGTAATTTTTAACTATTTCATTTTTAACAGTTTTTATTAGGTGCTTTCTGTGTGTAGAGCACTGTATTAAGCACTTGGGAGAGTATGATTCAGTAAGTAGGGACATTCCTGTCTTCAGTTAGCTTACAATCTTAACTGCTGTGTGGTGGCATTGTTTGTTTGCTCCTGTACGGGTTCAGCTTCTGGTACCTCTGGAACATAATTCCATAATAAAGAAGGAATATCCTCGGAGTTAATGTCGTCTCTCTTTCTGCTTTCGTTGTTCAGTGGTTCACTGACATCCGCTCCATCTTATATCTAGTACAGTGAAAAAAGTCTCAGTCTGTGTGACTCACATGCCTGTTGATTGGCTGAGCTGCAGATTTTGTTTTATTTATGGTATCTCTTGAACTCTTACTCTGTGCCCGATACTGTACTAAGCCCTGGGGTAAATAAGTGCAAATTAGGTTGAGTAAGGTCTCTGTCCCACACAGCACTCTCAGTCTTAATCCCCATTTTACAGAGCAGCAACTGAGGAATTGAGAAGTTAAGTGACATGCCCGAGATTACGCAGCAGGCGAGTGACAAAGGTGGGATTAGAACCCAGGTCCTTCTGACTTCCAGGCCCATACTCTATCCACTAGGCCAAGGTGCTTCTCTAGGAATTGTTTTCCCACTGGGGGAGAAACAGAGCACACAGAGGGACTGATGGGAAAGTTGTCAGTTGGATGTGGGGAGGAAATTATTGACTCATCGCTTTCTGCCAACCCCTTGCTCCAGCTCAGTCGTGGGACCGAGTGGTCTGACTTAATATGTCAGAGGAGTGGGCTGGGCATTTCTTCCCACAGTATCTTGAGGGGTGCAGCCGAAACCCAGCTATTCCCAGCCAAAGATTATCCTGAGCCATTTTGTTGGTTGGTGCTTCTCAAGGGTCCCCAGACTAGCTCAACCTCTTCCCCTATGGCTTACCAGAATGTCCAGGCTAGCCCGAGGCCCAGCCCCGCTCTCTCAGGGGCCACCAGATGAAGGGGTGACCCCCTTGCAGGACAGGACCTATTGGAGCCATTGTGAGAGGAAGGGAACTACAGTTCTCCTCTCCATACTCCCAAATCACACCCCAAATATGGCCAGAGCTAAACCTTTAGTGAAGAAGGGTGTGTGTGATGGGAATGAAAGGCAACCAGCCATGGGGAGATGGGAATGATTGTCGCCCAAGCTTTCGGAGCTAGGCTCCTAGACTTGCTCATCCTAGGTCTCTGATAAGATCTGAGAGTGCTCAACCAAGACTCGAACATGCAAAATGGGGGCTTTCTGACTCATTACCCTTTTGAAGGCTGACCCCTCCCACTTCTCATCCCCCAACAAAATCTCTGCCCCGTGACACTTTCCCAATCCAAATGAAAATGCGGCAACTAGCAAGGGAAGAACCCCATGGCCAATCATGCAGTCTGGCTTCTTGTGATTTGACAAGGCTGGTGATGTTCATCTTGGAACTGTTCAATTCCCTTTTAGCTCCAGTCGTATGTGAGGAACCAAGAAGCCTGTGCCATAGACACCCACATGGGGAACTCTCTGGGAAAAAAATGAGATCCACTAATCCATCCCCAATGTGGACATCTTAGAACCATAAAGAAGAAAGGCTAACCTACTCCCAGCCCAGGATCAGGTAGTGAAACTCCGGGATCATGGCGAGACAGAAGAAGAAATGCCCCAGGAGAGAGAAATTGTATTGACTGTCCTCATTGGACTCATTCTCTTGTTGAGTTTTGGCCCATAGAGCCTGTCTTTCCGGAGTATCTGCATTTAGACCATCTCATTTAGATGTATAAGCAGGACACCTCACACTTCACCTAAAAGTCAGAGAGATCAAAGCTCCCCCAGGCTAAGGTGCTTGGGAGGGGGAGTGATGTCACAGCAGCAACAAAGTCATCGTTTCCTGGGTGATAAATTTTTTTTCCACTGATGGCTCAGCCTGCAAACTCTTCAGAGGACAGATATATGTGTGCATCAGGATTTACCTGCTCTTGGAGATTCACAAAGAATTGGGCAAGGAATTCCTTTTAAGGAAAATCCGGAGATTTTGAGCTGCACCCGTGTCCTTCAGAATCTCACCCATCCATCATATCCATCACTGGACCCTCCATCCTAGAACAGGTACGTGTTGTGTCCGGGTGCATTCTGTGTGGTCACCAAATCCTGGATTTTAATTTTGGGTCTACTCTCCTCCTACACCTTAAATTCTCCATTTACAACCTCTCTATTGTTTAAAGTACATTCTGAACAGTATATAAAAATGGACAAAAGGCAATGGTTAAGCATTATGATAGGTGGGAAATATTAAAGCTGATGGATGGATTGTGCCACAGTGACCTGTTCCTAGCTGCACCATGCTAGCCTTGCCTCAATCCTTTTGCATGACCAGTGCTTAGAAGAGTGCTCTGCACACTTAATAAATATAATAATAATAATGTTGGTATTTGTTAAGCGCTTACTATGTGCCGAGCACTGTTCTAAGCGCTGGGGTAGACACAGGGGAATCAGGTTGTCCCACGTGGGGCTCACAGTCTTAATCCCCATTTTACAGATGAGGGAACTGAGGCACAGAGAAGTTAAGTGACTTGCCCACAGTCACACAGCTGATTACCACTCCTACTGACCATGGATTCACTGAGAATTAGAAAATACTCTCAGAGTTTCCAAGCATCAGTGTAGTCATCTCTATGCGCTAAGCAGTGTGGCTTAGTGGAAAAAGCACAGGCTTGAGAGTCATAGGTCATGGGTTCTAATACCGGCTCTGCTGCTTGTCAGCTGTGTGACTTTGAGCAAGTCATTTAACTTCTCTGTGCCTCAATTACCTCAGCTGTAAAATGGGGATTAAGACTGTGAGCCCCACATGGGACAACCTGATTATCTTGTATCTACCCCAGTGCTTAGAACAGTGCTTGAAACAGAGTAAGTGCTTAACAAATATCATCATTGTCATTCATTTATTTAATGAATTTGTAATGTAGGAGTTTAAATGTAATGTTGTTATTTTCGTCTATTCATCTCCCTCGTTCAACCTACATATTCAATCTCTTATGAAATCCAGTCAGTTCAAACTTCACAACATCACTAAAATCTGTCCTTTCCTTTCCATCCAAACTGCTTCCTTGTTAATGCAAGCACTTATCCTATCCCGCATTGACTACTGCATCTACTTTCTCGCTGACCTCCCTGCCTCTTGTCTCTTCACACTCCTGTCCATACTTGATTCTGCTGCTCGGATCATTTTTCTACAAAAGCATTCAGTCCATGTCTCCCCTCCCCTCAAGAACCTCCAGTGGTTGCCCAACCGCCTCCACTACAAGCAGAATCACCATACCGTTGGCTTGAAATCACTCAATCACCTTACCCTCTCCTTCCTGACCTCACTGCTCACTTACTTCAACTCAGCCCACACTGTTCATTCCTCTAATGCCAATCTACTAACTTAACCTCCATCTTGTCTGTCTCGCTGCCGACTTCTTGTCCACCTCCTTCATCTGGCTTGGAGCATCCTTCCTCTTCAAATCCGACAGAGGATCAGTCTCCCCACCTTCAGAGCCTTTTGAAGGCACATCTCTTCCAAGAGGCCTTCCCTGACTGAGCCCTCATTTCTTCTTCTGTTTCACCCTTGCCTTTGGATTTTGCTCCCTTTATTCACCTCTCCCTCAGCCCCACAACATTTATGTACATATCCATAATTTATTTGCTTTTGTCTTCTACCCCTCTAGAATTTAAGCTCATTGTAGGCAGATAATGTGTCTGCCAACTCTGTTATATTATACTCTAATGAACACTTAGTACAGTGCTCTGAACCCAGTAAGTGCTCTATAAATATGATTGACTGATTGATTCATTCATTAATCATTAATCATAGATGTACTTTCCAAGTGCTTACTACAGTGTTCTGCACACGGTAAGCGCTCAATAAATGCGATTGAATGAATCAATGAATGAATGAATATGTGCTCTTTTTCCCTTCCATATTTTGATCGGTTCTGTAGACTTTGCTTTCCCACCACATTCTAGTGCTCTTCAGGGTAGAGACTGCATATATTAAAGAAGCAGCATGGCCTAGTGGAAAGAGCACAGGCCTGGGAGTCAGAGAACCTGGGTTCCTCTCCTGGCTCCTCCATTTCTGTACTGTGTGACCTTCAGGTAGCTGTAAGATGATCAGGTCCCACGTGGGACTTGCAGTCTAAGTAGGATGAAGAACTATATTCCCCATTTGGCAGATGAGGAAACTGAGGAACACAGAAACCAAGTGGCTTCCCTAAAGTCACACCGCAGAGAAGTGGCAGAGCTGGGATCAATAATAATAATAATAATGTTGGTATTTGTTAAGCACTTATTATGTGCCAAGCACTGTTCTAATAATAATAATGTTGGTATTTGTTAAGTGCTTATTGTTAAGTGCTTACTATGTGCAGAGCACTGTTCTAAGCGCTGGGGTAGACACAGGGGAATCAGGTTGTCCCACGTGGGGCTCACAGTCTTAATCCCCATTTTACAGATGAGGTAACTGAGGCACAGAGAAGTTAAGTGACTTGTCCACAGTCACACAGCTGACAAGTGGCAGAGGTGGGGTTCGAACCCATGACCTCTGACTCCAAAGCCTGTGCTCTTTCCACTGAGCCACGCTGCGGCACTGAGAAGTTAAGTGTCTTGCCCAAAGTCACACAACTGATAGGTGGCAGCGTGCGGAATTAGAACCCATGACCTAAGCCCAACCCTGGCCCTCTGATTTCCAGGTCCATGCTCTTTCCACTAGGCCACGCTGTTTCCTAAGATGACACATTCCTCATAGGAAGGTGCTATAATTTATCCGTTTTCCATAACCCTCTACAATACCATTTCTGTGCTTCCATTATTAGATTGTAAACTCCTTGAAGGCAGGGTCTCTGTCTTTAACTACTGTATTCTCCCCAGCAACTAATACATGGTCAGCACATACAAACATTCAATAAATAGTGTCGACTTATCATTGTGGGCAGGGAATACATCACTGGCTGTTTTTGATCTTCTCAGTCACTTAGTACATTGTGTCACAGCCAGCAGTTGCTCAATAAATGCTTCCAGTTCTTCAGCTTGAAACCCAGTCTCAAACACTGCGAGCTGTTGGCATGCCTCTACCTCAGACGGAAAAGATCCCTGTGCAGAGATCAGGACAGGGCTTGCTCTCCTTGAACAAAGACTCGGGGAGGATCGGCATACTAGGAGGCAAATTCATAAACGGATACAAGACCAGAGCAGGATAAAACTATTAACAGCACAAATCTATTCTAATGGACAAATAAGTCAGCAGGGTGAGTTGATCTCACATCAGGCTTTCCGGTCATACTCACGCACCTGAGTGAGTCTTTCCCTTATAAATGGGTTATGTGTGAAAACAGTTGAAGGACAGAGTAAATGAATGAAGGAAGTAGAAACTTACCAAGATCACTAGTTCACCAACACACTGAGTCCTCTGGGAGTAATATTTTCAATTGCAGGGCAGAGTCACTAGAAGGGATTTCCTTTAGGTCAGTGAGGCTCATTTATTACTTTAGCAGAGGCAGTGTAAGAGACAGGGGAGTGAATTGTTCCTCACAGATCAAATAGCGTGGCCTAGTAGAAGACTCAGTTCCCTCATTTGTAAAATGGAGAGTCACTACTTGTTCTTCCTCCTAGTTAGACTGTGGGACCAGATTATCTTGTATCTACCCCAGCTCTTAGTGCAATGTTTGACACATACTAAACAGTTAACAAATACCATAAATGTGATTAATTCCCCATCTTGTCCATTGCTCTGCTTGGTAGAAGAAGTGGTTAACATGTACCCGATCTAATATTCAGTTACAAGTGCCCTGGTGCTTAATATTGCTCTTTCCACACTTTTAGTCCAGGCTCAATTTCCTAACTGATTGAGCTTTCCAAATTTTAAGTCTAGTCCAAACTGAACTGTATAATTGATTAGTTCTGAAAAGTCTCTCAGGGTTGAGGATTGCTGGATTAGGGGGTGGATTCCAGTGGACATATGATTTAAGATTTGGTCCCTCCTCCTCCAGTTCTCCAGTAGATTCCACACCCCAGTATTGATCCATCAGTCAGTGGTATTTATTGAGCACTTACTACAGGCAGAGAACTGTTCTAAGCATTCCAGAGAGCACAGTAGAGTGGGAAGACATGATTCCTGCCCACAGGGAGTTTACAATTCAATGGAGAAGACAGACAGTAAAGTAAATTACAAATATGGGAAGCAACAAGGTATGAGGATAAGGTCATAAATGTTCTGGGAGAGTTCTAGGCAGGAGGGAGGGTATAATCAAGAAGTCAAAGATGAAGGAGGTGAGATCAGAATTGGTTCTGATGCTCTGGAGTCAGATCTCTCCTGCATCCCTCCTTTCTGCAGAGATGAGCAAGGATAAAGAAGTTTACTCCATTTTGACTCTTCCAAAATCACCCCAGCAGCAGCAGGGAAGACGTGAGAAACACCAGCAGAAAGATGTCTCCGGTGAGCATCAGCTGACCTTCACAGAGGTGAAAAATTGCACACTTTCTCAACAGCAGCAGCACAGAAGATCTGAGAACATCCCCAACAAAGGTCAAGAGCAGCAGGTGACGTACACCGAGTTGAAAAATCTGAAACCTTCTCAGAATTGGCAGAACAGGTGGTCTAAGGGTGAGAAGCTCACTTGTGCAGAGAGTGTGCAGCAGGAGATCTACACCGAGATCCAGATTAACCACGCCCAGCAGCCGAGGAGTTGTGAGGTTTGGCAGAGAACAGGTACAGCAGGAAATGAACAGCTCACAATGCAGGCTTTGTTCTTCTCCTCTCTTTATCCATGCTTTGATGGCAGAATCACTGGGGTGAAATAGAGACTCTTCAAGTGAGCGAGAGTTAGAAGTGATCGGTCTCATTAAGCACAACCAGGAACTCTGGATGTAGGATTCTGAGAGCCCATGGAGCATCTGTCTTTCCTCAGGGTTCATGTTGGGGGTCAGGGTTAATGATTTTCAATCCTCAAGCCTTCCCCTGGTGGGATTCCTTATCCCAGACTCGGGAAGCCTGGCCACCGGTGTGAGGCCAGTTCCAGTCATTCGCACCACCATCCTTTGGTTCAACATCTCCCTTGTTCCTCTCCCACAGATTGCCTGTCCCCTCCACTGAGAGTCATCACTGGGATACTGGGCATCCTTTGTCTTGGGCTGGTAGCCACCGTGGCAACTAATGCTTTCTGGGCTTTCTCAAATGAGTATTTGGAGAAGATCATTTAAACCTATTGAAATTCTTTATTTTATAATGATAGTAATGATAATAACAATAAAGCTATTTGCTATGTACTTATTATGGGCAAGGCACCATACTAAATGCTGGGGTGGATACAAGCAAATCGGGTTGGACACAATCCGTGTCTCGCACGGGGCTCACAGTCTCAATCCCTATTTTACAGATGAGATAACTGAGGCACAGAGAAGTGAACATCATTGTCGCCCAGCAGACGAGTGGCAGAGCTGGGATTCGATCCCATTTCCTCCTAACTCCCAGTCCTATGCTCTATCCACTATGCCATGCTGCTTCCTAAACAGGATATTTATGGATGTTTGCTAGAGGGCTTGGGGCAGTAATGGCAAAAAGGCCTCTAGCAAAGTTTGATTGTCACTGAGTTGGGGTAGGGATGGATACAGGCAGGGACCAAGATCTGGAGCAATGGATTTGGTGATTTTGTGATTTTTACTAGGTTTCAGATCATTTAACTATTGTTGCAAAGATAGCCACACGTTTAATCTTCACCTTTCCTTTAGCACGTTCTCAACAAAATCTGAATCCCACTTCTACATTTCATCACAACACATCTGATAAAGGTAATTTGAATCTTTCTGTCCCTAGCTTTCACCTGGTAGATTAGGAGAACTGCAATGTTTTACAAGATGATATGTGGTTCAAGGTGGCTAATGAAGACAGATTTTATATCTCTGCCTTAGTCAAGAGTGATTTCTGGATTCTCATTCCTCCGCCCCTTTATTTTGTGTTTTACCTGTAATATTTTGGTGGGGGGGGCGGACTGTCTCCCCTACTGGACTGTAAATTCCCTGAGTGCAGGAGTTTTGTCTACTAACTCTATTGTATGTGTACTCTGCTTAAAACTAAACACATGATCTGATGTAAACACATTTTTTGCTTTCCTTTACCTGTGTTTCCGAGTCACCGCTTTCCTTAGTGGCAGAAAGAAACACAGCCCCAGAGGTTTTGAGTAGCCAAGCACAGTCTATGCTTGTGTTCCGGGACTCTGCTGTAGATATTATACTTGTTCTCTCCAGATTAATAACACTTTCTCTTTTTCTAGGATGTCACTGTGCCTTGTGTCCCAAAAAATGGGTCACTTTTAGACACAACTGTTACTTCTTTTCTGAGGAAAAAAGAACTTGGTATAACAGCACAGCAGCCTGTACTGTTCAGAACTCCAGTCTCCTGAAAATAGACAACAAGGAAGAACTGGTAGGTCATTTAATCCATCAAAGTCTGCCATATTAATGATAATAATAACTGTGGTATTTGTTAAGTGCTTACTATGAGGCAGGCACTATCATAAACGCTGGGATGGGGACAAGATAACTGGGTTGGACCCAATCCCTATCCCGCACAGAGCAGGTTAATCCCAGTCTTAACCCCCATTTTATAGATGAAGTAACTGAGGTTCAGAGATACGCAGTGACTTGCTCAAGGTCACACGGCAGACAAGTGGAGGAACTGGGATTAGAACCCGGGTTCTTCTGACTCCTAGGCCAGTACTCTTTCGACTAGGCCATGCTACTTCTCTCTATTGTTCTGACCTGGAAGCTTGGGGAGAAAAGTCATAAGAGGATGAATCTCACAGGAGGTGGGACAAGAATCCTAGTCCCATCCTAGTGGATTGAGGGAAGGCCATGGAGTCAGAAGGACCTATCTTGGCTATGCCACCTTTCTGTTGTGTGACCTTGGGCAAATCATCTAACTTCTCTGGGCCTCAGTTTCCTTAACTACAAAATGGGACTTCAATCCTCCCTCCTACATAGACTGTGAGCCCCATGAGAGAAAGGAAGTGCATCCAACCTGATCATTTATATCTGCCCCAGAGCTCTGAACAGATGGCAAGTGCCTAACAAAAGGCCATTCAAAAAAATAGTTGGGAGAGTCCATTATAACTGAGTTGGTATACCAGTTCCCCATCCACGATGAGCTTGCAGTCTAGAGTGAAAGTTTTCCTCTTTGTAGCCGGAGGTGATTTCATACGAAGGAAAGGATAGAGGACTGTACTCTCCCAAACCCTTAGTACAGAGCCCTGCACACAATAACTGCTCAATAACTATGATTGAATGATTGAATAAATGAAGGTTCTTGGGAGAATCTCAGGTCGGGGGTTAGCTATGACAAAAACTTTGCTGAAAACACAGTCACTACTCTGATTGTAGTAATCAGACATATGAACTGAAGCTTCCTCTGCCTCCATTAATCTCTATCTCACCTTCTCAACCAACCTTGTTTCTGTCCCCTCCAAATCAGTCAAATATCTTTGCTAAAATTAGATTTATTTTTCTCTGCAATATTTCAGAGCCATAACCCTCTAGGCCTGATCTCAAATTTTGTACTAATTAAACTCTTTGATATTGACCTCATCCCCAGCACCACAGCCTTTCAGTTCATAGCAGCATGGCATAGTGGATAGGCAGAAGGTCATGAATTCTAATCTGACTCTGCCACTTGTCTGTTGTGTGACCTGAATAAGTGAGTGTTTGAATGTGTCACTCCCTTGCATGTTGGTAAAACTAAATAAAACAACTTTTCAACCTTGATGATCAGAGGTGGGGTTTGACTTCTACTATGTGTCACCAAGGCTCCCCTGGTCCAGGAAGGTCCTGGTTGGTACAAAGGGGGTGCTTGTGACTGTTTTGTACTCAGACCTTCACATTTTGGTGGGTCCAATGCTTGCTGTGTGATGTTTTGGAATTCAAATCCTGATTATCCCAATTTTTGATCAAGCAAACTTTGCCTACTGTCAAGTTTTTTGATCTCTAAAATCATTTAGAGTGACAAAAGTAGGAAAAGGCAGATGTGTAAAGGCTGCGATTTACACTTGATGAACTACTGGTTTTGACAACTAAGAATGCACTGAATAAGCTTTGTGGTTGTTTTTCTGGTATTAGAAGAAAAGTAGAAGGATGTGAAGCTTGGAGATTGTGGTCAGAGTGACTTACCTTTCAGAGAAGCAGCGTGGCTCAGTGGAAAGAGCATGGGCTTTGGAGTCAGAGGTCATGAGTTCAAATCCCGGCTCGGCCACTTGTCAGCTGTGTGACTGTGGGCAAGTCACTTAACTTCTCTGGGCCTCAGTTACCTCATCTGTAAAATGGGGGTTAAGACTGTGAGCCCCCATGTGGGACAACCTGATTCCCCTATGTCTACCCCAGCGCTTAGAACAGTGCTCGGCACATAGTAAGCGCTTAACAAATACCAACATTATTATTAATAAGTGAGCACGTTATTAGACTGTGAGCCTGTTGTTGGGTAGGGATTGTCTCTATCTGTTGCTGAATTGTACATTCCAAGCACTTAGTACAGTGCTCTGCACATAGTAAGTGCTCAGTAAGTACTATTGAATGAACAAATATGATAAATTGATTCGAAGGAGAGCTGAAAGGGATATAAGGGAGACAGACCAGAACATTAAATGGGAGGGATTGGTCAAGGAAAGAGAGGGAAGTGAGAAGCACAAATGTTAGTGAAATGTGCCTACATCTGGTCCACTCTTTTCCGCAGAGAATGTTGAAAGAAGATAGGCACAAGTTACGCTTTTCCTAATTTAGCCATATGCCAGCTAGTGGATCTATAGAGAAATCTCCAATAATACCCTGGTTTCCAAGACAAAAATGTTCAAACTCTTTGTCCAGTTTACTGGAGATTTTGTTGGCAAGCTCCTTGGGGGCTAGGAATGTATTGTCTACTTCTAATGTATGCACCCAAATACCTAGAATAGTGTTTTCAATGCAGGAACTGCTCTGTGACGTTACTGCTCTAGTTGCTGCTGCTGCTGCTGCTAAGTTTTCAAACCCTGCTTTGGTCCTTACTGAAGGTTGTCCTGTGATGATGACGACATTGATGGCATTTGTTAAGCACTTACTATGGGCCAAGCACTGTTCTGAGAGTTGGGGTAGATACAGGGTAATCAGGTTGTCCCACATGGGGCTCACAGTCTTCATCCCCATTTTTGCAGATGAGGTAACAGGCACAGAGAAGTTTATCGGCTTGCCTTTGGCCACACAGCAGACAAGTGGGGGAGGTGGGATTAGAACCTATGTCCTCTGACTCCCTCTTTCCCCTAAGTCATGCTGCCGTGATGATTTGGGATAGAATTCTGAAATCCTCATTAGGGAGAGAATGATTTTCTGATTTAGGGAATTTAACTAAGAGATGTTCTTGTGATTAAAGAACTCCGATAAATCCAGCCAAACCCACCTTTGAAGACAATTGTTATGGGATAATCCGATCCAACATCTTGGGTTATTCTGATCACACTGATATACTGCCATTCCTTCCACATACTCCTGCCCAGAGAGAAAACAATCACGATTTAAGATGCAACCCAGGTGTGGGGAGGGTGATTGAGTTCTGCAGCGTCTGCTTTCCTGGTTTTTCTAACAACACGGACCCAAAATGATGTCAGCAGCCAATCCCCATTTCTTCAACTTTCTCTCTATTAGGAATGCCGTGAGCTTTACACTAAGATGAAACACGGGACCCTGCCTTGTGGATCTGGCCAAAGTCTCCGGCTGTATTTAAAAAAATAAAATAAAATCTGTGGACTGAGATGGTTGAGCATTTTACTCCATTAGGAGTCATTAGCTTACATAGATGAACATGTAAAATAGTCTCATTACTAGTAAGTCAATATTCAAATTAAACAATTTAGATGACATGTCCGTTTATGTAGTCTGCTTATTTATTCACTTTATCGTAGGTTATATCCTTGGTCATCCTCCTGCTCCCTTCATTTATAAACAATATGTGTGTGGGGTTTTCTCTTCCTCTGGACTAAAAGCTGCCAGATGTGGAGAATTTTTCTTTTGGTTTCCATTTCGCTCTCTCAAGCATATGATAACAACACTTACCATGTGCTAAACACTAGGGTAGATACAAAATCAAACGGATCAGAAACAGTTCCTGTCTACCTGGGGTTCACAGTCTCAGAGGAAGAGAGGACATCCTGATATTTCTTGTAATAGCCTAATGTGCACCTGTCAACAAAATGTTTATCCAAACATTTCTTATATTTTTATTGAAATCCACACAACATAAGAGTGAAAAATCTGAGAGGTAAGGAGAGCTGGTGGCTTTATTCCCATTACTGCAGTGAAGGAAAATGAGACTCAGAGAAGTTATTTGCCCAAAGTCACAGTAGGCAAGTGATGGAGCCAGGACTAGACCAGGCTGCTTATCTTGTATCTATCACAGTGCCTAGAACAGTGCTTGGCAAATAGTAAGTGCTTAACAAATACCAAAATTATTATTATTATTATCAAGTCTCATTTTACAGATGAAGGAGCTGAGGCCCAGAGAAATGAAGTGACTTGACTTGCCCAAGGTCACACAGCAGACAGGAGGAGCAGGGATTAGAACCCAGATCCTTCCGACTTCCAGGCTCATGCTCTATTCACTAGGCCAAACTGCTTCTCGCTTGGGACAATTCAGCGACAGATTTGGGTGTACAATCGATGATATTTAAGTGCTTGCCTGTGCCGAGTGCTGAACTAGGACCATAGGGCATAATTTAAAAATAAATTTCAATGAATGAGGGACAAAGGGGTTAACCATGGCCACCCGCTAATTTATTTGGGGTTCAATGGACAACTTGGACTATTTTTCATCTCAATCATGACATTTTGGTGACCTAAGTTGTCTCTTCCTTCAGACAAGCATGTAAGTTTAACTTTGCTTTAGCCTCGATAGGAATTAGGAAATCCCAATTAAATATTGCTTGCAAGTGTGTAATCGATCGCAGTTTGAAATGGATTCAACACTAGCGATTATCTCCCATGCAGCCTATCACACACCTTCCTCAATTTCAACTTTACAGGAAAGCACTGTTGCTCCTCCTTTCTATTGTTTGTGATTCCTTGAAGTTATTTATCTTTTATGGGTCGATTGGATTTTCCAGGGCTGGACGTGGCATTCCACGGCAGCGGGAGGTTGGATTAGCTTTCTCCAAGTGACTGGGAAATCTCAGGCTTGGGAAAACTGTCCTGTCTCCCCCTGGTCGATCTCCCATCCCACCAGAGGTTATGCTGGAACTTCTCTATGGAGTCCTCACACATGACTATGGGGGGATGTAGGATCTTTGCTATGGGATTCCCAGCTTCATATCAGCCCTTCCCACTCTGGCTTCACCAAGAGAGAGGATAATACCCCTGAACCCCAACAGTTCTATGGGAAACTTCCACTGGTCACTGGGTCTCAGCCCCTCTTTTAGGGGCCAACAATCCAAGTCTCTACATGGGATTCCCATCTCAAGTCAGAGGACCAACAGGTGTTGAATGCCCCTTTTGCAGTTGAGGAAACCGAGGCACAGAGAAGTTAAGGGACTTGTCCAAGGTCATACTACAGACCAAAGGCAGAGCAGGGATTAGAACCCAGGTCCTCTGTCTCCTGGGCCAAGGCTCATTACCTTAGGCCAGGATTTTTCCCAAATGGGGATCTGTATTTCCACCTGTGCCTGAAACTTTACAGGCAGGAGCCAGCTTTGGCTTTGCTCCCAAATCCTGGAAGGAGAGTCCCCATTCAAGAAGGATGCACTGAGTCCTGGAGGAAAGGTTCTTTATTCTGAGCTCTGAGGGGAGGGACTGCAGAGCTGACGAGAGCTCCCTATGTTTTAGACTTCCTGAGTGGTTTCAGCCCAAGAGGATCAGAGCTGCTGTAGTCACTATTGTTTGGAATAGAAAACCCAACGTGTGCATGTGTGTTGTGTGGATTTATGATGCCACATTAGGTCGTTGGAACATAGGGCTTCTTTGGTGGTGGTTTCCATTTCCTGGAATCCTGGATTTTTCATTTGTCACACTGAGGTTTCGTAGACATGAGAGAGACATAGACCGTCTTTTTGATTCACTGTACACGACTTGGGGGGGCCTACAACTCTCAGGGAGAAAGAGAAAAATCATCTACGGCGCATGCTGGGTACTTCTCATATCTAACTTGCACGGAGAGTTTGCATTAAGGAATTCACATTCAGAATGGTATAGCGTGTGAGACATAAACACAGCTGAGTTTTCTAGTTAAAGCAGCTCTATTCACTGTTGAATTCAACCCTCGACGCAAGTGCAACATAAAAGGCCAGTTCAAGACCTCCAGTTCCAACCACACTGTGTGCACGTTCAAAAGCACTGTACTTCTGTTGTTTGTGGTTTGCAGTGTCTGGTGCTTTTTTTTTTTTTTTCCTCTCACCTCTTTCTCATGCTTTCAGTGAGCCATATTAGTTGGTGACGGTTTTCGGCTGTTATGCACATTGCCTGAGAATTTGTTTTACTGTAGCCTTATACAGTTTTCTTCTTTCTTTGCTTTCGCTTTCCTGGCTTCAGTTAATTACTTGTCTGTGTCGTTGCCCGGGAGTCCTTCCCGATTCATCGCAACCCCACGGACGTTCCTCTCTGGAATGTCCTTTCTTCTGCTGTAGTCCTTTTAGTACATATATCCCTGGAGTTTTCTCGGTCAAAAAATATGGTTTACCATCGCCTTCTTCCACACGGTTAAAAATTTTGAGCCTCTGCTGTTGTCTTTGATCAACATTATGATCACTGGATCACCCACTTTAAATTCTTTCCCATGAGGTTGTTGTGTGGAACGGGTGAATCAACTTTATCTGATGCTTCAGCTTAGACCTTTTTACTGTGGGTAATCCTAGCAAGAGAGTCTCTCGCAATCGCTTAGCTCCAAGCTTCATCAGCATACGCAAACTCTCCTGATGCACTGATTTGTAGGAGAGCTTCATTAGCTACGTAACAGCTATTTGGACATCGTACTGAGGACCATTCTCTTCCCTTGATCCATCAGGTGATGCTGTATTGAGGTGAGAATAGCCTCAATAACTGGGAGGTTAGCTCTGCTCTGGGACTTGATTGTTCATAATCCTGCCTTAATAATGATAATAATAATAATAATGTTGGTATTTGTTAAGCACTTACTATGTGATAAGCACTGTTCTAAGCGCTGGGGTAGATACAGGGTCATCAGGTTGTCCCACGTGAGGCTCACAGTTAATCCCCATTTTACAGATGAGGTCACTGAGGCACAGAGAAGTGAAGTGACTTGCCCACATTCACACAGCTGACAAGTGGCAGAGCCAGAATTCGAACCCATGACATCTGACTCCCAAGCCAGGGCTCTTTCCACTGAGCTACGCTGCTTCTTCTTGCCTTGCATCTGAAGCTAGGTATGGCCTGTCAGAAACACTAATGGAGCTGTTCAAAGAATCTGATGTGATCCTATCTATGCCCCACAGGACTTATGTATATAGGTCATTGATTTATCCATTTATTTATTTATGTACAATAACGTCTGCAGCGTGGCTCAGTGTAAAGAGCCCGGGCTTGGGAGTCAGAGGGCGTGGGTTCTAATCCCGGCTCCCCCGCTTGTCTGCTGTGTGACCTTGGGCAAGTGGCTTCACTTCCCTGGGCTTCAGTGACCTCATTTGTAAAAATGTGGATTGACAAATGTGAGCCCCACGTAGGACAATCTACCCTGTATCTACTCCAGTGCTTAAAACAGTGCTCAGCACATAGTAAATGCTTAACAAATACCATAATTATTATTAACGTCTGCCCCCCACCCCCAAGACTGTGAGCTCACTGTGGGCAGGGGATATGTCTGTTTGTGATTTATTGTACTCTCCAAGTGCTTATATGGTACTTTGCACCCACTAAGCGCTCAATAAATACAAATGAATGAATGATTGTCCGTAGGGGGTTCCAGGTCATTTCAGTTTGGTCAGGAGCAGGGTGGCAGAAGGGTCTCGTGGAAAAAGCATGAGCCTGAGAGTCAGGAGTTCTGGATTCTAGTCCTGGCCCTACCACCTGCTTGCTGTGTGACTTGGAGCAAGTCACTTGACCTCTCTGTAAAATGGGGATGAAATATCTCTTCTAATTCCAGTTAAGACTTTGAGCCTCTATGGGGAACAGGGATATTGTCTGTTCTGATTGTATTGTTTCTGTCCCAGAACTTAGCACAGTGCTTGACACAAAGTGCTATATTCAACTACTACTCTGTCGTATTAGGCAAGATCCAGCCACCAACCTACATCTTCCATATCCTGGTATATTGAAATCAAGAGGTAAACGGACATTTGGGGATTTGAGAAGCACAGGCTTGGGAGTCAGAGGTCATGGATTTTAATCTCGCCTCTGTCACTCATCCGCTGTGTGACCTCAGGCAAGTCACTTCACTTTTCTGTGCCTCAGTTACCTCATCTGTAAAATGGGGATTGAGACTGTGAGCCTCACATTGGACAACCTGATCCCCTTGTATCTACCTCAGCCCTTAGAACAGTGCTTGACACATAGTAAGCCTTTATCAAATACCCTCATTATTATTAACTATTCTCCCACCTCCTTAAATTGTGAGCCGCTTTTACAACAGGGACAGCGTCTGCCCTGATTGTCTTGTATCTCCCTGCCACCTCAGTGCTTAGTACAGTGCACTGAACCCCATAAGCACTTAGCGGATACAAGAATCATCATTGTTGTATAAGCCAAGGACTGATCTTGAGAATGTAAGTGAAATGTATGTATGATGAAAGTTAGACCATCCAGAGAGGTCATATTCTAACTAAAACGTATTTAAAGTACCAGGACTAGCTGAGTGATCCAGTGGATGTCCAGTCCTCACCACGGAGTCTGCTAATGAAGCTAAAGTAGTCGGTTGAAAGGGAGAGATTCAGAGCACAGTACTGGGGACACAAGGAAGTGAACTGTGCATCAATGGGCAAGAAGTGGAATGTGGGTAAGAAGCATAATGCAAAATGATGGATTGACTATTGAAAGATATCGGGGTGGTTGTTCTAACTGCATACTTCACTGATGCTGGAGGGGATGAATAAAATTTTATTTTAACTGAACCAAGCTGATGTATTCCTTTTGCTTTTTTAGAGTCACTGTACCAGTCAGACAATGCCACCCAAAGAAATACTGATGTTAATCCCTATTCAAATTCTCACATTCTAGGGTGGGAGATAAATACAAATTTGTAAGTGACTTGGTAAATATTACCTATCAGCCAATCACGACTGTCTCCATCTATAAAGGCATTCTGGAATCATGTCTCTTCTGGGAGGAGATTTTCATGTCACTAGCAAAGTGGATTTTGCCATTCTTTGATTTATTTTTCTTCTTCCGGGGTCTCCTCCCTATCTACTACCTCAGTATTCCTGCTCCAAATATGGGACAATCTGATTACCTTATCTCTATCTCAGGGCTTAGTACAGTTCCTGGCACATTGTAAGCACTTAACAAATACCATAATTATTATTATTAGTAGTAGTAAAAGTAAAATTCACCCTTACCTCTCTGATTTAATACTGCAACCCAGCCCACAAACTTCACTCCATCAACCTACTCACTTTATCTTGTCCCACCTTCTACCTTGGACCAGCAATTCCCTTCCCCTTCATAGTTAACAGATGATCACTCTCTCCACCTGCAAAGCCTTACTAATAGTATATCTCCAAGAGATCTTTCTTAACTAAGCCCTCATTTCCTCTTCTCCAGCTCCCTTCTGTTTCACCCTTGCAGAAATTTGCACCCTTTACTCACTCGAGCCTCAGTCTCAGAACATTCGAGAACATATCTGGAATTTCTTTTCTTATTTATATTAATTTTCATCTCCCCATCTATTCATTCAATAGTATTTATTGAGCGCTTACTATGTGCAAAGCATCATACTAAGTGCTTGGAATGTGCAGTTCAGCAACAGATAGAGACAATCCCTGCCCAGTAACGGGCCCACAGTCTAAATGGGAGAGACAGCAAAGTAAACAGAACAAAACAAAACAAGACTGTAAACTCCTTGAGGGCTCCGAAGATATCTACCAAATCTGTTATATTGTACTTTCCTATATATTTAGCACGGCACAGTGGATAGAGCACAGACCTGGGAGTCAGTAAGTCATGGGTTCTAATCCCAGCTCTCCAACGTGTCTGCTGTGACCTCATTCAAGTCATTTCACTTCTCTGTGCCTCAGTTACCTCACCTGGAAAATGAGGAGACTGTGCGCCCCATGTAGGGCAGGAATTTGCTTGTATCCACCCCAGTGCTTAGTACAGGGCTTGACACATAGTAAGGGCTGAACAAATGTTTTATTATTATTACTACAGTGCTCTGCACAAAGTAAATGTTGAATAAAAATATTTGATTGACAAACATTCCCTCATGCCCTGTAATATGTTAAGGTAGCTCATTACTCTATTAATGGATTTGTTCGACATAGGCCCTGTCTGTTTCTGAGCCTTCCTCTTCCGAAGGGATTTTGATCTCTGTGGAGCTTTCATTCAAAGAGATCTGCCACCCTCCCAATTTGCCATGCTCATAAGGCTGAAAACTGTTTAAATGGTCAAAAATGTCCTGGGCCACTTGGGTTTTTCTGAGTGACTTGTTGGATAAGGTTGTATTCAGTCCCGGATTAGAAACAAGATAATCAGGTCAGATATGGAGCTCACAGTCTAAGATGGAGGCCGCACAGGTATTTAAGCTCTATTTACAGCTGAAGTAAATTAGGCACCAAAAAGTCAAGTCACTTGCCTAACATCACACAGGGAGGCAAGTGGCAGAGTCAGGATTGGAAACGAGGTCTCCTGAGGTCAGGGCCAAGCTCTCTGCTTTAGGCCATCCCACTTCAGAAGCAGGAGATGCAGAAGTGCAGTTGCCTCCCTCAACCTGCGATATTTTTTCAATCCATCAGCGTTTGCTCTGGGGGAGTTGCCATCTCTGAACCAAGTCAAAAGGAAATTGTGTAAATAAATGGATTTCCCACTGTGGCATTATCAACCACTTGATCATTTGAACAGTCCATTCAAAACCTCTCCTCCTGTGCCTTAATCTCTCGCAGTGAAAGAGATTTATTCAAAAGATAATTGTGGTTTGGCAGGAATTATGATAAGAATGATTCTGGCAGACTTCAAACAACTGCAAAAAAAATCAGTAAAAGGAGTGCATTAATGAAATTTCATGACAGGTTAGAATTTTGGGGGTAATTTTTCCACCTTGCAACTAATGTGGAAATTCTAGGCAGCCTAAAGTGAGTTGGAACCCAAAGTACTGCCTTTTCAATCTACAGTTTTCACCTAGAGTTTATCATCACATAAATTAGATCATGCAAGTCTGCTACATGTTTTGGTGCCCTATTAGATATCAGATATTATTTGATATTAGACATAATATTATTCGATTTTTATTGATGTACTTGATTAGATATCATTTACATATACCATGTGTATGGATGATCTCCGGTAAGTCACTCCACTTCTATGTGCCTCAGTTACTCCATCTGTGAAATAGGGATTAAACCCTACTCCCTCCTACTTAGACTGTAAACCCCATGTGGGACTGGGACTGTGTCCAACCTGATTCAATTGTATCTACCCCAGTGTTTAGAACAGGGCTTGGCACATTCAGTCAGTCATATTTACTGAGCACTTACTGTATGCAGAGGAGAGTACAGTATAACATAGATGGATTCCCTGTCCACAACAAGCTTTCAGTCTAGAGGTGGAGAGAGACATTAATAGAAATAAATTCCACATATGCACATTAATTACGCCAGGTGACGGCTCAACAAATATACTACTGCCAAAAACAATAATAGTGTTAATGTTAAGAGTTTGGCTGATTCTTTTCAGAGAAGCTAAAATATGTGTGAAATTTCTGGCCAGCTGGGATTCGGCATCTGGGCCTGAACGGCGAACACTTCAACTTTTCTTTCAGACCCAGGGAAAAGGAGAGTAAAAAGGGAGCACCTAGTCAGAGTCACATGAATTCCTTCAGAGGGAAAGTTATTTTCTCTGAGTCCTGATGAGAGCTGCAGTTCAGGGCTGCCGTGAACCCTGACAGTTCAAGGAGGTTTTAGCTGCAGCCATCACCGTGGCTGTTTGAAACAGAGACTTCAGGGAGGGTCTGACCTTTCCATTGTCTCTTCAAAGTGACCATTTCATTGGCAGGTTTGATTTTCTTATGGTTTCCCCTTCCTCGATTCCAAACCTGTTAATGTGTCCCTTTGCGATTTCAGGGAGACGGAGGTGGGAGATGTGGGAAATCATTTTTGATTCCATTTAGGCAAGTTATGGACACCCAGTAACTCTCCAAGTATAGAGCCAAATTGCTAATCCTAAACTCTTGTGGGATATTCAGCAAGCTTCTCTGTTCAACCTGCATGATGGGAACTTATATTTTAAAAAGTGACCTTAGCATAATAAAGCTTCGCACCCTCACATCAGTGGATCTATGGTATTTATTGAGTGTTATGTGATGAGCACTGTACTAAGCACTTGGCAGAGTACAATACAATAGAATTAGCAGACATGGTCCCTGTCCATAATGGGTTTACAGTCTAAATTCAGTTGACACGTTCATATTTGATATTTCCCAGGGCATAGAGAGCTTAGAGTACTCTACACACAGTAAGTGCTCAATAAATAACACTGACTGATTGGTTTCTCCTCTCCCTTTTCCTCTATCTCCACACAGTGAGATTATGGGAAATTGAGAGGCAGTGTGGCCTAGTGGAAAAGACCTGGGTCTGGAACCCAGAGGACCTGGATTCTAATTCTGGATCTAATAATAATAATAATAATGTTGGTATTTGTTAAGCGCTTACTATGTGCCGAGCACTGTTCTAAGCACTGGGATAGACAGAGGGGAATCAGCTTGTCCCACGTGGGGCTCACAGTCTTAATCCCCATTTTACAGATGAGGGAACTGAGGCACAGAGAAGTTAAGTGACTTGCCCACAGTCACACAGCTGACAAGTGGCAGAGCTGGGATTCGAACTCATGAGCCCTGACTCCAAAGCCCATGCTCTTTCCACTGAGCCACGCTGCTTCTCTAATAATAATGTTGGTATTTGTTAAGCGCTTACTATGTGCCAAGCACTGTTCTAAGCGCTGGGGTAGACACAGGGGAATCAGGTTGTCCCACGTGGGGCTCACAGTCTTAATCCCCATTTTACAGATGAGGGAACTGAGGCACAGAGAAGTTAAGTGACTTGCCCACAGTCACACAGCCGACAAGTGGCAGAGCTGGGATTCGAACTCATGAGCCCTGATTCCAAAGCCCGTGCTCTTTCCACTGAGCCACGCTGCTTCTTAACTGTAACTTAACTTAACTGTAACTTAACTGGATCTGTAACTTGGTTGCTGTATAACCTTGGGTAAGTCACTTCACTTCTCGGTGAGTCAGTTCCCTCAGCTGTAAAATGGGGATTCGATACTTGTTCTCCTCCCTACTTAGTCTGTGAGCCCCCTGTGGAAAGGGACGTTGTCCAAACTGATTATCTTGTATTTACCCCTGAGCTTAGAATGGTACTTGACACACAAAGTGCTGAACGAATGTCATAATTATTAGCGCTTCCAGTCCAAGAAATATTTTTCTTGAGTTTTCTGTTGCATTGAAATGACTGCCTCTACTGTAATCTAGCACAAAAATCCAATTCAGATTCAATTATGTCCCTCGTCAGTTCTCTTTTCTCACTGCTCCAGTCCAGCAGCCTTATCTTTGTCTCAAGATATTTGCCGGTGTTCTGATCAGAGCATTTTCAGTTTTCCCCTAAGCAAAGTTTCTGGGGCTGAAGTTTGCACATCAAGCTCAATCTGAGGCTGAGCTGTTAGTTCTGCTGCTGCTCCATCAGGGGTAAAGTTTTCTGAGCAGTGGGTGGACACATTAACTGCAAAATTGACACCATTAGAGACGGTGGTCAGAGGTGAAATGTCAGCATTCAAAACATGACAGTGGCCCCCGAGTGGCATTTCTATAAATACGTATGCATGAACCACTGGACTCCAGACATTACTGAAGGAATACCACAGCCATGGAACAAAATCTGCTTGGTACAGAGTAAGGAGGAAAGGAGTCTATCATTACGGAGAGCGATGCTTTATGGGAGGGTAGGAGAAGTGGATGGGAGAGGGATTCAGGAGACAGTGGTCCTTAGACAAATTATTTCATTATCAATTAAATTATAAGCTCCTTTTTTGCAGGGACTGGATCTTCTAACTCTATAATACTTGATGCCCAAAACAGTTCTCTGCCCCTGTAGGCAGATAATAAATACCAAAGCTTCAGACCAAGTAACAAAATGCAGGACTACGGCACAAAAACTGAAACCTCTGTCTTAATACTCTTCCTGCCTCAGTCTCTATTTCTCTCTTTCTCTTTCTTTCCCACTCTCTCTTTCATAAATGAACCTAGTGGAGGAAAGAATTCGCCCACATTCCTTACTGAATCCAGTCTACAGTTATTAATTGTAGTGCCAAAAGAAGTTTGGTGGCTGTTCCTTTTGCTTTCCGTTTGAATCTGATGTTTGGGGCTCTCTGCCTATTGAATTCTGAACTCTCTCCTCTCTCTCCTATTGCACCCCTCTGAAGAGATGAGTGATTGATAGTGATGGACACAGTTTTGTGCAAACGTGTCTTCTCACTGGTTGTAAAACATTCCCAAGGGGCTTAAGACTAAAATTAAAGCAGTTTATAAACTTCCAATATGTTTTGAAATAGCATTTGCTAAGCGGTCATTATGGGTCAAGCACTGTTCTAACCCCTGAGGCCAATATAAATCAATTAGGTGGGACACAGGCAATCAGAGGAGGGAAGACAGATTTTCAATCCCCATTTATAGAGGAGGAAGCTGAGGCACTGAATTTAAGTGATTTGTCCCAGGACACGCTGCAGACTATTGGAGGAATCAGGATTAGAACCCAAGTCCTCTGACTCCCAGGCACATGCTGTTTCCACTAGGTCACATGCTTTCTTGAAAAAAAAAAAACAACAAACAAACGTCACTTTGAAACTCATTGCAGGGAAAAACAATTATATCAATAAAGAGAAATTAAAAATTTGGTCCAGGATGTCCTTCAGAGCCAGGCTGATGACATTATTTCCTTGGACAAATGAGACATTTGGGAATGAACAACTTCTTGCTTGTTTTCCCCTTTTTCTCTTGGTGACTGTCCAAAGTAGATGTTGTGGAGAAGGAGGAGGGGTGTTTCACCATCTATACTGAAGGAACTGGAATTCTGTAGGCCCTAAACTGAGTATATACTGAGCATGTTTCTCCCTGGCCTCTGAAGCCTTGGCTAATAGACTGAGCAGGGTGCCAGGACAGTATAAGTTCCCAAATATTGGGATATTTTTCCAAAGCTGCCTGACCAAACTATAATATCCTGAGCTGTCCAGACTAACTAGAGCAACAGGTATGCTGGGAACGAACAAAGGCATGTGAAGGTTTAAAGCAATCGGTTTCTCACTAAGCTATTAATCATGTTAGAGTAGGAAAAGGTTGAGTACGCATGTGTGATGGAATTGTAGCCTCCAGAATGTCATTTACATGAATTCACTACCTTTCCAGTGCCTGGGTCCCTGTGACCAATAAAACTGATGAAGTGCTCGCTAACAGCAAGAAGCAAGAAAGCAAGAATGGAAAGAAATAACATGGCCTAGTGGAAGGAGCATAGATATAGGAGTCAGAGAACCTGGGGTGGAATCTTGGCTCTGCCAATTCTACTCACCTTCTCTGTGCCTTTATTCTCCTCTAAGAGAAAACTATTTAGACTGTGAGCCCATATCAAACCTAATTAACTTATTTCTATCCCAGTGCTGAGAAAGGTGTGTGACTCACAGTAAGTGCTCAACCAAAACCTTAAAAAAAGAAACATCTACTTGGTTGCATGTCTCTGTGGGTAGGACATAATCATATAAGGAACCCAAGAACTTTGAAATAGGACTTGGTTATATAGGTGTGGTTAAAAAAATTCAGCCTTTCAGTAAGAACTTCCTGTGTAACTTGTCTGTGAGAGAGTTCACTCACTGTTTTCTCCTCTATTGTTCCAGCTCATAAGACACATATGTTAGGCTTCTTTTTTTTACCTCTCTTTTCCTCTGTTCTCCTCTTTTTTTCCTTCTCCTCCATCTCCCCTCTTCTACGCCTTCTTTCCTTTCCCCTTGCTTTGCTTATCTTCACCTCTCCTCTCTCTCTTGCTTTCCTCCTTCTCCTCCTCACCCCACATTTCATCTTTCCCCTTTGTCTTACCTCCCATCTACTGAACTCCACTCATTGCCTCTTCTCTCTGTATTCAGCTTCATTTGGGGACAGAACTGTGTCCTGAAAGTTGAGGTAGTCCTCCACGAACAACATGTGAAACTGAACCTCTATCCAGTGATCTCCAGATACAAGTATGGTCTCGAAGTGCAGGGGAATGTAGGATTGCTGGCAAGATGATCTTCCTATGCTCTCTAATGTAGTAAATGGGAGGGGAGTGGTGACATTTGGATATAAAATACTAATTTGCTCTGGAATATGTTTTATCACAGAAAGGAATGTGTATATAAATAAAGTATGTTTTACAAAATAGTAACTGACATAGGAAAGTTGAATCTTTCTTTACCTTAGACTAGTAGATGAGATGGGAAATCCAGAACGAGATTAGACATTTGTTAGAGCATTTTAAATGAATGCATTCTTTTTTTTTTGGGTCTCCATAGAAAAAAATATTACTTTTACTAGAAGGTGACATCCAATCCATCAAGGAAGTTAAACCCTCCACTCCTAGAAAATGGAGAAATCAGCAAGCTCTTTGTCACAGCATTGTTACTTGATGAAGGGATGATAGCACCGAGTGACAACATCAACAGAAAATGGTGCCTTCTCATAGTCACTAGCTAACTGGCATCCATCAAGACAGTGGATATAGCAAACAGATCAGTCAATCATTGTTTTAATGAGGGAAAGAGGCAGCAACGGGATTGGATCAATGAAAACATTCAGAGATGTAAAAATGACTTGCAAGAAAAAAACAAAAGGAAATGCATCCGTTACTGTCAAACCCCAACCTCTGCAAGCAACGTTTACCTTCCACCGCCACCCTCACCTGTGTTTCACAGAATGCCCATACAGCAATTCAACTTTCATTATGAATTCTAGTGATGACATGGTGCCTTGAGACAGTTGGCTCTTCTCCCACCTTATTTGGAATAATATTTCTCCTGGACCAACCATCCTTGTCCCCCAGCATTAATATTTAGCTAGTTTCCAAGATTGACCACCATGATCCCGAAGCAGACAGCCGGGAAATGCCCCAACGTGGAATTCCAGTTGGTAGCCTGACCTTAGTTGGTCTTCCCTTTGTATCTCACTCCAGCTGATTCATTTCAAGGTTTCCCAACCTGCTAATTCCATTTCTTCCCAGTCAAGGACTTCTCAGGATGGCCTCTTCTTCTCCTCACACCATTCCAGCTTACAGTCTCAGCAGGAAGTTCTGACAGGACCTCAGGTCTTCATGATCAGAATGAAACAGATGGCTACAAAAACCTGTGATAGAACTGGCAGGTCCAGCTAAGAAACCTGTACAGGTAGTGGTGAGATGCTAGAGCTGGAGAGATTCAGGGATATGTTAAACAGCACCAAATGAAGGACTTTGATTCAGCACGACAAAGCTCTTTAGACCCAGTCACAGCAGCCCCACCTTGTTGAAGAGTTTGGCCAGCTCCCTGTGGGCAGGGAATGTTGCTGTTTATTGTTGTACTTTCTCAAGTGCTTAGTACAGTATTCTGAAAACTCTAAGAGGTCAGCATATACGGTTGAATGAATGACTGAACCATCCTCATCGTGGACAAAGGGGGAGACCTCACTGACGGGAAGAACACTTTGATGAGCTCCTAACCATGTCTTCTGCCACTGAAGAGAAGGACCTTGGAACCATCAGTCAGAATATCACAACATGACCTGAGCCCCAGACTCTGGGAAAGGACTGTTGGTCGCACAATGGACTTTTCAGCCACACGTACACAGATATGAAAAGGTCTGTATCACAGGTCAAGTCATGAAAAATTGAGAAGCCCCTGGATCTGCTCACTTTTCTGCAGAAATCAAAAGCAAGGAAATGCTAAACCCTCCTCTACTTACGTACTGTGCAACTTTGGCAAGTTACTTATCTGTCCTTCAGTCTTCACCTCTGTCAAATGGGAGTCTCCTGGTGGTACAGGGACTGTTTCTCATCTGATCATCTTGTATCTACCCCTGAACCTAGTCTAGTTCTTGGATGATACGATTATTATTTTATCATTATATTTCTAATCATTTAAATGAGTTTTTCTTCAATATATGAATCCCTGAGAAAAAGTCACAGCCTTCAAAAAAGCTGCAACAACATATTCAAGAAGAAAGAAGAGAGACAACTTGTGGAAAAATAGACCATCTCATAACACTCAAATGTTAATTATGGATTAACAGATTGATACAGAGATTATTCCTGTTTTCCATTGCCATCAAGATTCTAACCAGAGGACCTCCGATTAAGTTACTCAAGAATATAATCGATTATGTGCTCTATAGCTGAATCATAATATGCCTTCAGACCAAATCAGTAACTGATATTTGAGTGCATATTGGATGCAGAGTGCTTCGGCGAAGTCATTGATGTGAGAGGGCAGAAATGGTCTTGACAGCATGAATGACTCAGGAAAAAGTGAGGGAACAAGATAAAGAGCTTTACACTGTGTTGTAGAAGCAGTGTGGCTTAGTGGAAAGAGCACTGGCTTGGAAGTCAGAGGCCTTGGGTTCTAATTCTGCCTCAGCCACTTCTCAGCTGTGTGATTTTGGGCAAGTCACTTAAATTCTCTCTGCCTCACCTCATCTGTAAAATGGGGATGAAAACTGTGAGCCTCAGATGGGATAACCTGATTACCATGTATCTACCCCAGCATTTAGAACAGTGCTTGGCACATAGTAAGCACTTAACAAATGCCATCATCATTAATATGTATTGGTCTTACAAGAGCCTTGGAAACCAGTAACAGACCATGTTTCTGGAAATGGCTGAGCAAATGTGGCAGAGTTCTTGAGAAATTTGCTAACATACTTAAGGTACTCTGTTCATGTCAGAGTTAATGTGAGTCATTAACCCATCACAAGGTTTGGTCCTCTTCAGTATATTCTATGCTGCCATGCTGGATAATGCAACGATAAATCTGCAAGGTAGTGACAGAACGCGTTTCTGAAACATGGGAAAACTTCAAGTTCAACAGGTCTTTGCAACCATCAGAGGTCTGTGAAATGGCTATTTAATATCTCTTATGAGTCTATCAGAGAAGTAGTGTGGCTTAGTGGAAAAAGCACAGGCTTGGAAGTCAGAGGATGTGGGATCTAATTCCAGCTACACCACTTGTCTGCTCGGTGACCTTGGGCAAGTCACTTAACTTCTCTGTGCATCACTTCCTTCAATTGTAAAATGGGGATTAAGACTGTGAACCCCACGTGGGACAACCTGATTGCCTTGTATCTACCCCAGAGTTTAGAACAGTATTTGGCACATAGCAAATGCTTAGGAAAAACCTTCATAATTATCATTACTGTTCTCTAGAGGCACATTCACAAAATTATATGCATGGAATAATAGATGGCTTTGCAAATATAGCACAGTGTTGGAACTCAGTAAATCTGGGGGGAACCCCCCCCCCCCAAAAAAACCCAATAAACCAAACAACAAAAAGCATAATATGTACCTCTGTACATCCAGAAGATTATACATGGAATTAAAGTTTATATCAACAACACAGAACTTAAAGCAGTCACCAAATTCTCCTACTTAGGCAGCGGGCAGTCCACTTTATGTGCTGATAGAAAACAGAACAAAAAAGATCAGAGTGAAATTTGGGCAATTGCAAAACCGAGAGAACTGACAGTGGCATATGAAGCTCCATACCAGGTGGGAAATCTCTTCAGGTAATGTGGTGTTCAACTTTCTTTATCACTGTGAGACCTGGACCTGTTATAGCAAACCCCAGGAGACCCTAGAGTAGATCTATCAGAGACATATACAAGTGATCCTCAACATTAAATGGCAGGGCAAGATTATCAGCGGCTGCATCCAAAAAATGAAGTCAGAACAACCCCATCAAAGATGCTAAGAGCATCTCAACTTCATAAGGTGGCACATGTGAGGAGAATGGAGAGGACAGTATCCCCAACCAGCTGCTCTATGAAGAGCTGGAAGAGGGGATATGGAACCCAGGAAGGCAGCACAAATGCTTCAAAGATGTGGTGAAGCTCAATCTCCTAAAATTGACATACCAGTAGATTCTTGGGAGTCAAGTGCTGCAGGGGAACAAGACTGGAGACAGGCAGTCAGGTGACGTGTTATCTCCGAGAGCAAATATTCTGCGAAAACCGGGATGTATGGAGGCAGAGTTGAAAACAAAGACAAGAACAGAGTGGGACAAATCCACTACCACAACAAGAATTGTGCAAATCAAAGGACAGGAAGGTAAGAATTCTAGGATAGTGCTTGTCTCTGTGGGTGGATTGCAAACCTGCTCTCTGATCATGGATCTCCAGATGCAAATACAAGTATTGTCTCTAATTACAACACATTATATTTTATCTATATCATTAATTAAGAGGATATTGGATAATTTTGGAAATCAACTACAAACAACTATAGAAAAAAATCATATGAACATATATTTAAATCACTCGATCACCGTAGACAAGACCGAGGCAGAGTGAGAAGTTTTATCATTAGAGGAGCAAAGTGTGAGCAAGACAGTAAAGACAGTTATGAATCTGGATGTTCACTGATAGTGTCACTAATATAGGATAGTTTGTGTACGGTAGAACTGGATTCTTGCAGGTTAGAAAAATGCAGTAGAAGAAATGTGAGATGGAGTTTGGGACTACATATTTATTAAACAATTTTAAATCAATACAGTCGTGTTTTCTTTTATGATCCTGCAGAAACAAATATTGTTTTACTTGTTGAAGCCGAGAGCAAAAGGCTATTAGCCAAAAGAGAAAATTTTGAAGTTGTCAACTAATCGACAGAATGGAGAAAGTATAAGAAACTGCCTCAGAAACTGCAGAGCTAAAATATCACTGGACAGAATCACAGGGAAATGAAATGAGTTGGGGCTAATAAGAACTATTGTGATCTGTGCAACAAAATTAAACTGAAGTTTACCTTGTAATAAGGGTAGTTTGTTCCAACAGTGGAAGATAATATAGTAACACAATTACATTGGAACTGAACATTCAAAAAACACCTGTCATTTTCTTCCAATCTGGAGACTTAGCAAGTGCTGGAATTCTTTTTCAAAATCTGGTTCCTTAAACCAAGTATGAAGATGAATATTGAACATCTGGCAACAGGATCAAAATGGTGGCATAGAAATTGCCTGTTTCACTTCCCAGTAGTGAATCTACCTTCAAACTAGTAGCTAGAATCTTAACTTGAGCTGTATCATCCTCAAACATTAAGGAGAACCACAGTTGTGTAAAAGTACAGTATTGGTTTCAAGATAGACTTTTGTGCCCCTGCTGTTCCAAGTATCTTGTCAGCTGAAATTCAAACCCAGAAGACCAGTGTTATGGAGAGATGAATTGTTGCATCTGAGGACCTTAAAATGTCTCAAGGGATTGAAGTTGAAATGAAAGTGAACAGAAATGATCTGCAATTAATATCCCTCTCTACATTATCCGAGTTTCTAATTCAAATACTGCACATCGCTAACTGAATACAAATTTTGATGACATCAATTATGATGCGGATGACAATAGTGATTAAAATGATTCTGAAAATGAATGAAAAAAACATAAACTAATTGACAAAGATCACAGGGTAGTGCAATAAAACAGCCGTGATGCTTAGTGAAATGTCTAGAGAAACATGTTAGACAAACTATATTTAAGCCCTTCTTTGCATACATGGAATATGAATTGAATAGCATCTCAGTTCACAGAGGATCCAAACATTTGAGGATGAAAAATATGGAATTGAGAGAGAAAACCTGAGTTGTTTAAACCTATCTTGGTCTGAAAGTTCAAAGGTTGAACCCATTTCAAGTAATTCCATTGTATTTCCTAAAGAGTTTGGTAGAGGGTTGTGCTCAGAATAAGTGCTCAGTGTATAATACTGATGTATTTGCTGATGGATTATTGACAAGTGATTGGAGAGGAGGACTGAACTAGACAACTGGGTGAAGCCCATCTTTCTTGGAAGTTACATAGGTAAGTGATTTATCATCTTCTGGGATCCAGAGAAGGGAGTCAGGAAGAATTATTGAATCCATCGATCAGTGGTATTTGTTGACCACTTTCTGTGTCCCAAGCTCTGTACTCAGGCCTTGGGAGATTATATGACAGAGTCTTTAAACGTCAAAAGGACCTTATAGACTAGGAGAAAAATATGAAGTATTTATGTGGAAATGTATGAATGTTTGGAAGATGAAAGTATCCTCACTAACTTCAAGACCAATGAGGGATTTTGTAATGGTGGACTTAATGCTGTGCACATCTCCAGCTCCTAAATGTCAAAATTAAGTAAACGCATTTATCATGAGTGAAAGGATCTATGCTTTCAGTCTCTCACAGGTGAGAATAACCAGAGGAGGAGATGTGCCTTCAATATGACTTTGAAGGGAGGGAGAGTAAGATTGTAAGTCTGTAAGATTTAAGAAGGGAGGGCATTCCAGGCCAGGTCAGGGGATGGCTGTGAGGTACAGAGGACTGAAGCAGAGTGAGAGGTTTAGCATTTGAGGAGCAAAGTGTGTGGGCTGAGTTGTAGTAGGAGAGTAGCAAGGTGAGGTAGGAGGGGGCAAAGTGACTGACTGGTTAAAAAGAATGGTGAGGAATTTTTATTTGATGTGGAGGTTCACTGTACCTTGTTCCAGCGTCTCCCACCGTTGACCCCCGGCCCACGTCCTACCTCTGGCCTAGAATGCCCTCCCTCCTCACATCCACCAAATTAGTTCACTTCCCCCTTCAAAGCCCTTCTGAGAGCTGACCTCATCCAGGAGGCCTTCCCAGTCTGAGTCCCCTTCTCCCTCTGCTCCACCCCTCCCCATCGCCCTTCCTCCCTTTGCACTACCCCCTTCCCCATCCTCCAGCACTTGTGTGTATTTGTATATTTTCTCTTTTTCTATTTAATGATGTGCATACAGGTATAATTTTATTTATTTTGATGCTAATGATGCCTGTCTACTTGTTTTGTTTTATTCTCTGTTTCCCCCTTCTAGAGTGTGAGTCCATTGTTAGGTAGGGATTGTCTCTATCTGTTGCTGAATTGTACTTTCCAAGCACTTAGTACAGTACTCTGCACACAGTAAGCACTCCATAAATACAATTGAATGAATGAATAGATGGGCAAACACTGGAATTTCTGAAGGAGTGGGTAAACATGTCCTTATCGTTTTTGTAGAAAAGTGATCTGGCCAGTAGAGTGAAGTATGGACAAGAGTGGGGAGAGGCAGGGTGCTTGGAATTCAGCAAGGAGGCAGATGCATTAATCAAGACAGGATAGAATAAGTGCTTGGATTAATGTAGCCATTTGGATGGATAGAAAACTGTGGATTTTAGTGATATTGTAAAGGTTGAACTGACAAGGATTGAATAATGGATTGAATATGTGGGTTAAATGAGAGAGAGGATTCAAGGACAAGGACAAGGCTAGGGGCTTGTGTGATAGGAAGGATGGCATTACTGTCTACAGTGATGGGAAAGTGAGGGGAAGAACAAGTTTTGGGTAGGAAGAAAGGAGTTCTGTTTTAGGCATTCCAGTAGGACTTAGATATATAAATACACTTCATGACTCCGATTTCTCTGAAACATTTTAGTTTTCGTTTTCTCTGAAAGATTGCAAGATCCTTGAGGAGAAGAATCATGCCTCTTAATTCTAGTGTACTCTCCAAAGAGAGTTAATAAACTGCTTTGTCCATAGTAGACATTCTGCAAATATCGATTGATTTTCTTCTTTTCTTTATTCTCCCTTCCTCCCCTTCCTTTCGGTCTATGTATCCCTCTTGTTTCTCTACTTTTTCTCTTTATAAGAATAGAGTTGTCAGCTGAAGGTAAAGGTAATCCTGCCCTTATCATTCCTGAAGTTCACCTCTGCCAAACGCAGAGCATAACATTGCCAATAAATGGTTTTGGCCACTATGTTGTCTGATGCGCTGAATGGGAAGAGAATGGATAGTCGTAGGAATCTGATATTCAAGCCTTTGAAAAATGATTTCACATTAAGTCATAAATATTTGTACTAATACGAGCCAGGTGTCTTAATTTGGGAGCTGCACATTTGTCAAAGTTGAAGATTTTTTTCATTTTAGGAAATGTGGCAGATGGAATAGGAAAGGTAGATTAAGTTGGGTATTTATTATGCATTTCTAAATTAAGTGATTTTTATTCTTTATGGTTCACGGTGGAATAAACTTTGCTTAACTGGCTAAAGTCCAAGACTAATAGAACAGGAAGAAATAGCACATTGATGTTTGTGGATTTCAGGAGCACATTGTGATATCACTGGGGTTTCCCAGCCCTAAATTCGGGCCAGGAGAGTCCTCAGAGTCACTTTAGGAGCCTCTGAACCCTGGTTGGCATCTGTTGGATTCTAAAAGACATCATTACCATCGTCACCACTGCAGTCATCCTCCTCATCGGCCACATTATCATCTTCGGTTGGTTTTTCAGATTGCACCAATCCCCAAACGGACTCTAAGGGAACTTCTAGGAATAACAGCCTCGGCCACTCACTTGGACAGGAATAACCAGTTAAGCAGTGGTGAATCCCAAGGAGGGATAATTAAAGTCTGCTCTCCTTTAAGAACGTCCACAGAGTGCTGAAAGTACCTGGACGAGCTGATTGATGTGATGGATGTCTGGTCCTGAACACAGAGTCTGTTAATGAAGTGAAAGTAGCCATTCAAAAGGGAAAGAATCAGGGCACAGTGTTGGGGACACAAGGAAGTGAATCATACATCAATGTGCAAGATGTGGAATGTGGGCTTAGAGCATAGTAGTGAAGATTTATAGATGGAGTATTAACAGATATTGGGGTTGCTGTTCTTACAGTTTGAAACATTTACTAAGTTTAGATAACCAAGCTGTTTATTTTTGCATTGATAGAGTCACTGTATCCACAGGATAATGCAATCCGAAGAAATATTGAAAGTAGTCCCTGTGTATATACTCACATTCGAGGGTGGGAGATAAATGTAGATAAAATTAAAAGTGACTAAATTAACTTCATCAGCAGACCTGACTCTCACTATCTACAAAGACACTTTGAAATCATGTCTCTTTTGGAGGGGTTTTTGATGTCATCGGCAAGATGGATTTTTTGCCATTCTCTTATTTGTTTTTCATTTAAAAGGGTCACTTCTCCCAAAGTTAGTACAGTAAAGTAGGTACTTCATAAAGACTTTTGATTGCTTGACTGATTGTTCTACTTATAATTATACTTGAGATCTGAAGATGATGCTATAGAGAGGATGGTGTTTATCCACGGTTAAATAAAGCTGCAAAAACAGATGTGTATATATACATGCAGGGTAAGGTTGCAAAATGGCTCTTTTTTGCATGTGTTGCCACAGTTCCTGGTATCATTTTTGTTTCTCCATCTTGGTATCACCCTCTTTTGAAGTCTCTGCTCTGTGAACGTTACCCCATTTCTGAGTACTTCATGCCAAGCAAATCTGGCTTTGATTCCCAGATGTTCACTACTATGCCGCATTACGAAAATGTTGCTTCACTATTTTTAAAATGTTTTCTTCTGTCCATCTTATATAAAGTTACTCCATCAGAAATTAAACACATACTGTCAGAATATATTGCTTCAACCAGTGTGGCAATCTGCTTCCTTTCCTCTCTTCCTCCCTGAGATCTCCCATTTCAATGAGTAAAAAATGTCCCCGACATTGTAAAAATCCCTGCAGTTGTACTCTTCCTTCTCCATCCTCTGTTCCATCCTCTGCTCTTTCCTTGCGAGTGGATTATGGTGGTTCATTTACACTGATTTTTTACAAATACAATATCCAAAGCCATTACATTTCCCAGACAAAGCTTTTCTTCCCTAGAGAGGCACACATTCATGATTTTTCTAGGATGGAAGGTGGAAACCAGGGAACCTGCAGAAATGGACAAGAGATAGTTAAACCTGAAAGAGCAAAATAATGATTTCACAAAGATATAGCTAAGGTTGATCCTGGGTCAGACTATGTAATATATATATATATATATATACATATATATACTCTAAGATTCTGTCTCTGACTCTGGCAACAGGATGACTGGAGAGAAAAGTTCTTCGTGACCTCCACTTAAACAGTTATAGATTAATCATATAACATCCCCAAGTTTTCCTTCCATACCCGAAACTATTGCCTGAATGACTTGTTGTTCTGTAGGCCATTAATTGATCCAAACCTTTTTGAAATTGCTTGCTATTTTAGCCTTTTGTCAATTTTCTTCTGTAACAGACTTCACTGGCTTAGTACCTTATTTTTGAAGAAGGATTTCTTCAAATATTATTATCATCATTATTATATGCCTTCAATAAGGTTTTTAAGGTGAGGAGAGTAAATATCTGTCAGATATGAAGAGACAGGGTATTCCGGGCCACAGGTAGGATGTGGGCGAGAGGTTGAATGAGATTGAGGTACCGTGAGATGGTTGACATGAGACAAAATGGAATTTGAGGCCTGGTTTTCTCAGTAACACTGACCCAACATGTTGCTAGTGGGATCTGTACTAAGCACAGGGGTAGATAGCTAATCAGGTTGGACCCAGTTCAGGTCCCACATCGGCTTCACAGTCTGAATCCCCATTTTACCGATGAGGTATGGAGTCGGTAAGTGACTTGACTGAGGTCACACCACAGACACGTGATAGAGGCAGGAATAGAAATTAGGTCCTTGTGACTCTGAGGCCTCTGTTCTAACCACTAGATCACACTTCCTTCAGCAGTCTCTGTTGCAGAAAAACTGTGAACCTTTCCCTGAACCTGAACGTGGAATTGTGCTGATCGCTCTTTAGTTTTGCAGGGGATGAAGTGTACGAAAGATGACAAGTGCAACCTGGGAAACAGCATCACAAATCAGGAAACTGAGCGGAAAGCACCGACTGACCAAGGTAACTGGGTCTTGGGAGCACTGACGTCTCAGGAAGTTCACGGTATGTTACCTGGTAGGCAATAACTTGCATTCCATTGCCTAGGAGAGTGGAAAACAATGGGATGGGGGAAGTGGGGATACATTGACTTCCGCTGGTATTTATTTTGTTAATGAGGTGTACATCCCTTTGATTCTATTTATTGCAATTAAGTTGACTTGTTCTTGTCTGTCTGTCTCCCCTGATTAGACTGTAAGCCCATCAATGGGCAGAGATTGTCTCTATCTGTTACTGAATTGTACATTCCAAGTACTTAGTACAGTGCTCTACCCATTGTAAGCACTCAATACATACTATTGAATAAACGAATGGCTCACAACACGGGGCTGGCAGAGATCTCAGCCTAGAATCAAATCCCAGATGCTTGAGCATTTTGCTCCATGAAGATTTCCATCAATATTCACAGGCACACACAGAAACACGCTCGCACACACAAATACACGCACCCTGACAGACACAAATTCCCGTGTAGTGCTGCTATAGAATAATCCTAAGGATCCTTATAGATAGGTCCCCAAAGCACCACAGAGGGATACCTCCCCGTTGGGTCATCTCCAGGAAAGCTTTAAAATTTGCAACAGAACTAGGGAACCGGGTCATAGTCCCTCAGTTTTGATGATAATGGTATTTAAGGGCTTCCTTTGTGATGGTATTCGTTAAGGGCTTACCATGTGCAGAACACTGTTCTAAGCACCAGGGTAGATACAGGGTAATCAGGTTGTCCCACGTGAGGCTCACAGTCTTCATCCCCATTTTACAGATGAGGTAACTGAGGCCCAGAGAAGTGAAGTGACTTGCCCACAGTCACAACAGCTGACAAGTGGCAGATCCAGGATTGGAACCCATGACCTCTGACTCCCAAGCCCGGGCTCTTTCCACTGAGCCATGCTGCTTCTCTGTGGGACACTGTGTAAAAGACCCCGGATAGAGACAAGATAATCAGGTTGGACACAGTCCCAGCCCCTCTCAGGGGTTTTCTCTGAGCCAAACACATAAATCAAAGGAAAACTGGTAACTCCCAATTCAAAAGAAGGAACACCACTAATAATACATATGACACGGAACACAAAGGCCACTGCATTTTCACAGATGCAATTTCTGAATTGTCCTTACCAGCTCCTCCTTGTTCTCAAGTCTTAAAAAGTTTGAGTGCTCTGTAGTATAATAATCTTCGCATGCTGACCAAATTTTCAAATTAGGGATAGCCCTGTAGCATTTCTCTCCATGCTGATGCCAGGAATCGGTGTGGGTGCAATCTGGGTCCTAAGGAATCACAGAATAATGTCCAGTTACCTCACTCTATCAGTGAACCTCTTGGTTAACTTTGGTTTCTCTTAGAAGAGACAAACATAAATCTCATTAGTGAGAAAATATCTGGGACTCGCACTACTGGATTGCTAATTCTGGTTCAAGTTAGGTCTGCCTCAAACTAATATATTCTCTGGGCCTTTCTGTCTTTTATTTGGCTTGGCTGCCAGTTACGTAGCGGTTATGAAAGATTGTCAAAAAAAGTGCCAAATCTCTCTCTAAGGTCACCCATGACCTCCTTCTTGCCAAATCCAATGGCTCTTACTCCATTCTGATCCTCCTTGACCTCTCAGCTGCCTTTGACACTGTCGACCATCCCCTCCTCCTCCATACCTTATCTCACCTTGGCTTCACGGACTCCGTCCTCTCCTAGTTCTCCTCTTACCTCTCTGGCCGGTCATTCTCGGTCTCCTTCGTTGGCACCTCCTCCCCCTCCCATCCTTTAACTGTTGGAGTTCCTCAAGGGTCAGTTCTTGGCCCTCTTCTGTTCTCCATTTACATTCACTCCCTCGGTGAACTCATTCGCTCTCACGGCTTTGACTACCATCTCTACGCAGATGACATGCAGATCTACATCTCCGCCCCTGTCCTCTCCCCCGCCCTTCAGGCTCGCATCTCCTCCTGCCTCCAGGACGTCTCCACCTGGATGTCAGCCCGCCACCTAAAACTCAACATGAGCAAGACTGAGCTCCTCATCTTCCCTCCCAAACCCAGTCCTCTCCCAGCCTTCTCTATCACCGTGGATGGTACGACCATCCTTCCCGTCTCTCGGGCCCGCAATCTCGGTGTCATCCTTGACTCGTCTCTCTCGTTCACCCCACACATCCTATCTGTTACCAAGACCTGCCGGTTTCACCTTTACAGTATCGCCAAGATCCGCCCTTTCCTCTCCACCCAAACGGCTACCTTACTGTTACAGGCTCTCGTTATATCCCGGCTAGACTACTGTGTCAGCCTTCTCTCTGACCTCCCTTCCTCCTCTCTCGCCCCGCTCCAGTCTATTCTTCACTCCACTGCCCGGCTCATCTTCCTGCAGAAACGATCTGGGCATGTCACTCCCCTTCTTAAACAACTCCAGTGGTTACCTTTCAACCTCCGCTCCAAACAAAAACTCCTCACTCTAGGCTTCAAGGCTCTCCATCACCTTGCCCCTTCCTACCTCTCCTCCCTTCTCTCTTTCTACCGCCCCCCCCGCACGCTCCGCTCCTCCGCCGCCCACCTCCTCACCGTCCCTCTGTCTTGCCTATCCTGCCGTCAACCCCTGGGCCATGTCCTCCCACGGTCCTGGAACGCCCTCCCTCCTCACCTCTGCCAAACTGATTCTCTTCCCCTCTTCAAAACCCTACTTAAAACTCACCTCCTCCAAGAGGCCTTCCCAGACTGAGCTCCTCTTCTCCCTCTACTCCCTCTACCACCCCCCCTTCACCTCTCCGCAGCTAAACCCTCTTTTCCCCCTTTCCCTCTGCTCCTCCCCCTCTCCCTTCCCATCCCCTCAGCACTGTACTCGTCCGCTCAACTGTATATATTTCCATTACCCTATTTATTTTGTTAATGAATTGTACATTGCCTTGATTCTATTTAGTTGCCATTGTTTTTACAAGATGTTCTTCCCCTTGTCTCTATTTATTGCCATTGTTCTTGTCTGTCCGTCTCCCCCAATTAGACTGTAAGCCCGTCAAACGGCAGGGACTGTCTCTATCTGTTGCCGACTTGTTCATTCCAAGTGCTTAGTACAGTGCTCTGCACATAGTAAGCACTCAATAAATACTATTGAATGAATGAATGAATGAATAGTTTATATAAGCTGCTGCAGTGGATTGATCCCTGACATTGATATACTTTATCAATGTGCATTAAATGAGTTCACACTGCAGGAACATGGGAGCATAGCAATACTTTTGAAGGGAATTTGTCCATCCTGATTCTCTTCTACCTACCTCTCGATAGAGTGCTTGACCCATAGTCGTGGTTAACAAATATGCATCAATTATTCATTCTTATTATGTCTGAAAGTGTCATTTCCTAGGGCAGACCAAACATGAATGTCATGGCACAAGTCTGGTCTTCTGAGCTATTACATCTGAATGGCCCTGTGGCAACTCTATTTCCAAAATTCAATTTCATTCCAAGTTACTTTTCCAGAATAAATACATTTCTTTAGCCTCAGCCAAATCCCACTCACCTAGTGGAGAATGATCCTATAAAAAACAGCTTCAGTGAGAGAAAACCCCAAGAATTAAGTTTAAATTAGGAAACCCATCACCGGAAGCCAACACATCCCCACTTCCCCCATCCCATTGTTTTCCACTCTCCTAGGCAATGGGATGCAAGTTGTTGTCCCCCCGGGTAACATACTGTGAATTCCCTGAGACGTCAGTGTTCCCAAGACCCAATTACTTTGGTCAGTCGGTGCTTTCCGCTCAGTTTCCTGATTTGTGGGTCTATTTCCCAGGTTGCCCTTGCCATCTTTCATACACTTCATTCCCTGCAAAACTAAAGAGCGCTTGGCAAACTTCCATGTCCCTTTGTCTCATTTGCACAGTCCACTGTATTCAATACTTTCAACCGGTAAAGTGCAAAGACACTAAAGGGAATCCTGAAAGCAGGAACCAGATGGATATTACCTCTTTCCAAAACACAGTTTGAGCCCAAGACTCCGAAAGACACCAGGAGAACAAGGCAGAAGATGTTCAGCACCAGTGCAACAAGATGCCATGGAGAAGGAGCTGGAGATTCTGAAATGTACACAGACAAAGGATAGACCCCCACCCTGCCTCTCTTTTCTACTGTGAATCTGGAAACACCTGTACTCACTCCTGGCTTATGTAGGGTCTTAAAGAACTGTGATACAGATACACATGCATTGTTGCAGCAGGCTGGGCTGGGGGTAGCGGGGAGTAAAAGCAGAAGCAGCATGGCTCAGTAGAAAGAGCATGGGCTTTGGAGTCTGAGGTCATGGGTTTGAATCCCAGCTCTGCCACTTGTCAGCTGTGTGACTGTGGGCAAATCACTTAACTTTTCTGTGCCTCAGTTACCTCATCTGTAAAATGGGATTAAGACTGTGAGCCCCACGTGGGACAACCTGATTCCCTTGTGTCTATCCCAGTGCTTAGAACAGTGCTCTTCACATAGTAAGCGCTTAACAAATACCAGCATTATTATCATTATTAAAACTGCACAACTGTGTATTTGTGTGTCTGTGTGTTTGCATGTGTGTACAGATACACATCCACATGGATGTCCTACCAACATCTGAAACTTAACACGTCCAAAGCAGAACTCCTTAACTTCCCACCCAAACCCTGTCCTCCCACTGACTTTCCCACCGCTGTAGACAGCACCACCATCCTCCCTGTCTCAGAAGCCTGTGACCTTGGCATTATTCTTGACTCATCTCCCTCATTCGGAAGCAGCGTGGGTTAGTGGCAAGAGCCCAGACTTGGGAGGCAGAGGACATGCGTTCTAATCCCAGCTCCACCACCTGCCTGCTGTGTGACCTTGGTCAAGACACAAGTTCTCTGTGCCTCAGTTCTGTCATCTGGAAAATGGGGATTAAGACACTGAGCTCCACGTGGGACAACCTGATCACCTTGTATCTACCCTAGTGCTTAAAACAGTGCTTGGCACATAGTGAATACTTCACAAATATCATTATTATTATTATTATTATTTTTATTATTCAACCCACAAGTTCAATCTGTCATCTAATCCTATCGGTTCAAAGTTCACAACATCGCCAAAATCCACCCTTTCCTCATGATCCAGACAACTAGCATGTTAATCCAACCATTTATCCCATCCCACCCTTATTACGCATCAGCTTCAATTCTGACCTCCCAGCCTCCTGTCTCTCCCCAGTCCAGTCCATACTTTGCTCAGTTGCCTGGATCTTTTTTCTACAGAAATATTCAGTCCATGTTTCTCCACTTCTCAAGAACGTCCAGTGGTTGCCCATTCAGCTCCACATCCATCTGAATTTCCTTACCTTTGGCTTTAAAGCACTCCATCACCTTACCCACATTCTACCTCACCTCACTGCATGACTACTAGAAGGCAGCCCACACACTTAGCTCCTCTAATGCCAACATACTCACCCTATCTCCCTCTTATCTATCTTGCAACTAGACTCTTACCCACAACCTGCTTCTGGCCTGGAACACCTTCCATCTTAAAGTCTGACTGACAAACCCTCTCTTTACCTTCAAAATCCTTCAAGAGGTCTTCCCTGAATAGACCCTCGTTTCCTCTTCTCCCAAGAAGATGGTCTGTGTCACCTATTCCCTTGGATTTTGCACCCTTCATTCATTCATTCATTCATTCATTCATTCATTCATTCATTCATTCATTCATTCGTATTTATTAAGCACTTACTGTATGCAGAGCGCTATACTAAACGTTTGGGAAAGTACAATGAAACAACAGTTATTCACCCCTCCCTCATTCTCACAGCACTGATGTACGTATTTACAGTTTATTCATAGAAAATCCATCTCACCATCTAGTCTCTAAGCTTGTTATGGGCAGGGGGTGTCCCGACTAACTCCATTATACTCTCCCAAGAACATAGTGCAATGAACTGCATAAATAAGTAAATATGATTTAATTTATGATTAAACAGTAAATATGATTGAATCGATGAGTTTATCGACATGTATAGATTAAAAGTGCTTATTGCTATCACCACCACTGTAGTTTTCTGACAAATTGGTAGCTCTTGGGAAAATCCTCAAGTCCTAGGACAGAGTTTTCCCTCTCAGAAATAGTTGTCTCTCTTCCAGTGTCTACCTCTTCCATTCCAATTCACAGTCCTGCCCTGCTCACTGAGATGAAGTCCCTAATGAGAGTTTCCTTCGGGCTTGAAGAGGTCGATTCTCATTATTTTTCTAGCTTCTGTTCCCTCTCCGATGACTCAGCCTGAATTATTTTTCAAAGCACCACATTCTCCTCTATCTTTAACAAAAGGTTTCTTCCATCTCTCCCAAAATAGTCATATTTCTTGAGCACTCTAATAAGCACTTGGGAGAGTACAGTATAACAATAAACAAGCATGTTCCTTGCCCAAGCGTAATTACCATGGACATGCAGAAACACAAGGGGAGAATCAAACTGGACATTACCAGAAATCTGGGAGCTGGAAAGTAGAAGGAGCCTGGTGTAATGAAAAAAGTACAGGCTTGGGAGTCAAGGGACCTGGATTCTAATCCTAGCTCCACCACTTTCTTACTCTGTGACCTTGGGCAAGTTACCTAATTTTTCTGGGTCTCAGTTTCCTGGTGTAAAATGCAACTAAAATACCACTCTTCCCCCCATCTAAAGACTATAAACACCATAAAGGATAGGGGCTATTTCCAACCTGATTATCTTATATCTATCCCAATGAATGGAACAAAGTAAATGCTTAATAAATAATAATAATGGCATTTGTTAAGCCCTTACTATGTGTGAAACACTATAATAAGCACTGTAATGGATAAATATACCATTATTTTGATTATTCATCAAACCTTTATTTTTGGTAGTATCTTGTGGTCCTTGCTGTTCATGAATGTGGCATTTCAGTTCTGCATAGGTCATCTCTTTCTTGCTCCTTTCTGAGAATGAGATACATAGAAAGTATTTTAGCATCGGGAACGCTGGAGATGACATGGAAAAGCTATGAGAAGTGGTGAAGTTAATTCTTTGGGTAAATTTGAACTGAGCCATTTGGTTCCTTAGGTCTGTCTTCTCCCAATGTGATGCCTCCCACAATTATAGTTTTGGTTTACCTTCCAAACTCCGAAGAGGTTTGCTATATGATCTTGGGCTTGTTACAGGCGGGGTTTGCCATTCTTAGCACAGGGCTTGATACAGAGAAAGTAGTAAAATAAATATCACACATGAACTGAAATGAACTCTTAACTTCGCAAACGTCCTGTAAGTTATATTGCCTGAGGAGTCTCATCCCAACAGCCTTTTCTTATGCATTTATCTGAAGACTGCGTATATTCTGTTGTTCACTCAATTATTCTGATTCTATTATTTGTATTTTGTATATATTATTCATTCATTCATTCATTCAATAGTATTTATTGAGCGCTTACTATTTGCAGAGCACTGTACTAATCACTTGGAATGTACAATTTGACAACAGATAGAGACAATCCCTGCCCATTGAAGCGCTTACAGTCTAATCAGGGGAGACAGACAGAAGAGACAGGGGATATATCTCCCTTGCACGGTTGTGATTTCCTTGGGAGCAAGGAATGTGACTTGTTCATTAATTGAAATTTTCCCAGAAGTTAATGAAGAGCATGATATTCTGTATACACTACATTTTTCTTCGATGGTTTTTGGTAATCATTTACTGTGTGATAGGCACCGTACTCAGACCTGAGGTAGATACAAGTTGTCAGGCTGGACATAGTCCCTTTGGTCTTAATCTCCATTTTACAAATGAGGTAGCTGAGGCACAGAGAAGTTAAGTGACTTTCCCAAGGTCACACAGCAGACAAGTGGGGGAGCCAAGATTAGGAACCATGTCCTTCTGATTTTGGGACCTGTGCCCTATCCATTAGGACACGTTGCTTCTAAATACTGCTATTACTGCAATTACTATTACTATTTAAACAGCTTCTTGGAAACCAGTGATTGAATTGCTTAAGTCTGCAGGTTTACCTAATCAAAACAGAAATGTACTTGAGAATTAAGCTTATGTTAATTTTGAAGTCCATCACTTTTCTCTACATATATTTGGGGCTATATTGTTTTACATTGTCAATAGACGTAAAATACTTCACTGTCTCATATCCTTTGCAATTAGGCTCTGCTTTCTCATCCCCGAATCTTGCATGTCCTTGGTGGAAATGGGGAAGACCTGCCTTGCCAGGCTTCGATAAAGTAAAATAGAATAAATTCCTCAATATACTAAGCCTTTTTAGGATGCTCTTTTCAAAAATCCTGTTTCAGCCTGGAAGATGAGGGTGGATTATTCACTTAATTTGTTCTCGGTAGCCTACTTCAGCTCCTTGCATTTTAGTGGAAACTGTGTGCTCAAGCATTCTTTCTTCACTAATGAAATGCTCCAGTCTGTTTCAAAATCTTGGTAAAACATTGGCAAATGATAGACACAATGGAATTGTTGAGAAATAGCTTCCTGGGGGGAAGGCTAAATAAACGTATAGAGTTTTGCATGTTGTAAAGCTTGAGAACATTGTTAGGATACAAGATACAAATCAGAGGCACAAATATATGAATTCTGCAAGAGCTGTGAGCCAGACCTTCCCCATTTTCACTGAGGATGGAAAGATTCAGCGACTGGAAAGGACAATTCTAACAGCCATTATAGAGTATAAAACTATGGGAGAAACTTGGAAGAAGCAGCGTGGCTCCGTCGAAAGAGCACGGGCTTGGGAGTCAGAGGTCATGGGTTCGAATCCTGGCTCTGCCACTTGTCAGCTGTGTGAGTGTGGGCAAGTTACTTAACTTCTCTTTGCCTCCGTTCCCTCATCTGTAAAATGGGGATTAAAACTGTGAGCCCCACGTGGGACAACCTGATCACCCTGTATCTACCCGAGGGCTTAGAACAGTGCTCTGCACATAGTAAGCACTTAACAAATACCAACATTATTATCATTATTATTATTAACTATGGAAGTGCTCTGGTTCTAGTCATGTATGGGAGAAAGCAGTGGGAAACTTAACCCTTTTAAAATCCCTCTTGGGCTTTGTTTAATTGAACAATCACAAGAAAATGTGAACACTCTGGAATGGTAGCTTTGAGTCAGGAGAACCTGGCTTCAGCACACAACATCAGTTACCTTTGCTTTTAGGTTTGTCCGGGTATTTTCTCTTCTGCTTTTTTTTTTAACGTGGCTGAAATTTCATGTCAGAATAAATCACCTTCTGCTCATTCATTTCTGGAGGGGATGATATCAAGAAAACATAGGTTAAAGTTTATTAGACTTGATCTGATGGGGATTAGTAAGCACCAAAATTGAATGATGGGTGGTCAGGGACAGGGAAATACCAATCTGTTTAAAGCTGTTGTGTTTCTTCATGCTCACTGTGCTGTTTAGGAGTGATAAGACAGAGAAATCAGAAAATGGACAGGGGAATGGCATTCCCATGTGTTTGTCTATTTTTCATTCAGTCAACAAGTGGTACAAGTTTAACATTGTATTAGCAACTAGGTAACCTCAATGAATTATTGCTTGTAAGTGCAGAATTGATCCAACATTATGCCTAATGAAACTTCAGCATGTCCTAATGGAAAGAGCATGGGCTTGGGATTCTGAGGAACTGGGATCTAATCCTGATTCTGCTACTGTGTGATCCGGCAGGTCATTTAACTTATCTGTGCCCCAGTTTCCTCATCCTTTTGGGGATAAAATGCCTGTTCTGCTTCCTCCTTAGGCTGTGAGGCCTATGTCAGATCCAACTCCACCTAACTTAATTTTCTTTCATCCAGCCCAACTTTTAGAATAGTGTTTGGTTCATAGTAAACACTTTACAAACACTGCAATTATTAATTATTATGTCCACTGCATCTAGTCACACTTCATGTTTGCCAAAAATTAAAAACTCCCCTCTGTCCTTTACACAATCAGGTACCAGAGTGTTGTTGACTATATCTCAAAAACTGACAAAGATTTAGTTGAAGTTCTTATTTCTCCTTATAATCCAGACGCTGCATATTCACTATACCTGTTAATTCTAGGTTGTGCTTAGAGAGTAAAAATCCAGCAATCAATCAAGTAATATTTATTGAACACATTCTCTATAATCAAATCAATAAGCATTTGGAAGAGTATGATAAGCTTTAGGAAGAGTACAACTGTATAAAATGGAGAGAAACATAGGTTTTACCAGCCCAACATATGAGAAGCAAGAATCCCTGAGCCAAATTAGATATAATTTAGCTATTAATCAAATTTATTGAATGATTACTGTTTGAAAAACACCATACCCGGCTCTTGGTAGAGCACATTATGAAAACATAACAGACACATTCCCTGCCCACAAAGAGCTTGCAGTATACAAAGAGGGGAAGAGACACTCGAGGAAGCCATATAAAGAAACAGACAAATGCCTGCTCTAAGGAGGATGGTCCTTTTATCTTTATCAGAATATGTGGCCAGAGCTTGATTTCTTAGACTGTAGGTGAGGTTTAATGTCTCCACTGACTCTATGCACAAATCCAAAATGCAGACAGAGAGAAATGTAGCTTAATGACTGCGAAAAGCGAACAAGGAATAAAGTAATAAATTCACCAATGTCCGAACAAAGCCACACAGGAAATTCACAGACCATTGCTATTATTGGCTTTATGCAATCTATTGAACATACCAAGGAAAGGGTGGCCTTTATAGTCAGGCTATGTCACACTGAGATGTAGAATGCATTTGCGTCAAAGATCACTCAGGTTAATTTTTTTTAAGAACACACTATTTTTAGTGAGCTCTGTGCACTTCAACTGAAAAAATACTGTGATCAACACTGGCCTCAACCTCACCCCTTCTATTCTACTCATCTCATTCATTCCCAAATCCTTTTACCATTCTCGTACCACGAACCGACAGCCAACTTTTCAGGCCTGATTTAACTCTGTCCTCTGCTCTACACAGAAACATTATTTCTCCCCCTTTATTGACTCCCATGCCCATTGCTGTCGCCAGTTGCTTCGGCCGTTTAACTCCCTCTTCAAACCCCGTGCTGCTCCCTGGTCTCCCACAGCTTTTGGCTCTAATGACCAGGCCATGTATTTTCCTGAGAAAATTGAAGCCATCAGGTGGGATATCTCTAAAATCTCCCCTGCTCCTCTTTAATATCTCCCTCTTGCTGCCCCTTCTTCGACTCTCCCATTTTTCCCGGCAGTATCACAAGAGACCTCCCGTATCCTCTCTAAATCCACCCCGTCACCTGCACATCTGACCCTATCCTTTCACACTTTTTGAAATACTTGCACCCACCCCCTCCTTTCCCAGACGACCACTTCAACTGCTCTCCAGTGGCTTCTTTTCCACTGCTTTCAAACATGCTTATGTTTCCATTATCCATAAAAACATCCTCCCTTGACCCCACAATTCCCTCCAGTTGTCCCTTCTCCCTCCTACCATTCCTCCCCAAACTCCTTGAGCGAGCTGTCTCTACCCGCGACCTCCACTTCTGCTCATTCAATCCTCTCCTTGCCCCCTCCCATTTGGCTACCATCCCCTTCACTCCACAAAAACTGTTTTGTCAGAGGTCATCGGTGATTTCCTTCTTACTATATCCAAAGGCTTTTACTCCATTTTAATTCTCCTGGATTCCTCAGCTGCCCGTGACACTGTGGACCATCCCCCTCTCCAGGCTCTCCTCCTATCTCTCTGGCCACTCATTCACTCAGTGCCAGTGAACTTGTGATGTCAAGTGTGGTTTGGCAATGATTGCTAGTGAAATTGCTCTAAAATTAAATCCTTCTACTGTAGTAGGTCCTGATCTCACAGGTCTATAAAAGGATGTTCACTCTGATAGTCTCAGAGACCTTCATCTTAGTATGGAGCTAATCACACTATGTTTTATAATCTTCCAAGGGTCCTGCTGGACTTTTTGTCCCCTTATCTGTCCGTGAATCCTCGGAGACTGAATTCATGCCATTTATTTATTGATTCACCCTTTTAAAGTTTTTTTTTTAAATTTCATCCCACCCTAGAACAGGTATTGATATATTCTGATGTCATCCATTCTCATAATTCCTGCACGAACTGCAATCATTTTGATGATGGTGCTTTGAATTGATTCCAGAGCTTCATGTTTATTATGGGATTCATGTTTATTTTAGCATTAAAAGTGCCTGACTTGGAGCAAGCTGTGGTCTTTGTTTTCTCCATGCTATAACTCAGCGAACTCACTGGAGCAAATGAGTTCCCCAAGAGCGGGTTCAGGTGGGGAATGGAAGGGGACCCAGAACTGAGCCTTAGGGCTCAGTTAGGGGGTTGGAGGCAGAGGAGGTTGCCATGAAAGAGACTGAGAATGAATGGCCAGAGAGATAGGAAGGGGATGAGGAGGGGACAGTGTCATTCAAGGCAAGTTTGGTTAATGTTTCCAAGGGAAGAAAGTGGTCAGCGATGTCAAAGGCAGATGAGAGGTCAAGGAGGATGAGGATGGTCTAGAGGCTGTTGGATCTGGCAAGGAGGAGGTCACTGGTAACCTTCAAGACAGAGGTTTCTGTGCAAAGAAGGGGATAGAAGCCACATTGGAGGTAGTCAAGGAGAGAATCGGAAAAAAACAGGTCAGCTTGCTCAAAGAGAATGGTAAAAGCAAGATGGGGCAATAAGTGGAGGGATAATATAAGGTGCCTAGTCTTAATCCCCATTTTACAGATGAGGTGGCTGAGATACAGAGAAATTAAAGGATTTATGCAAGATCTCATAGCAGACCAGGGGCGAAGCAGGAATTGAAACCCAGGTCCTCTGACTCCCAGTCCTGTGCTGTTTTCCATAGACCAAGTTACTTCTCTTAGCCTACTCTACTTCTCTTCTGTTTCTCTGTTCCTGCCTCTTTTCCCTGCAAATAAACCAATCCTAACCCCCGAGGTTCCTGTCTTCTCAGAGATTAGGTAAGGAATGTTCTATTCCAGGGTCATGAATGGAAAGCTGTAATCCATCTGCCATGGACAAATCAGAACTTGTTAACAGTTTCCATTCTGCTCTAGCATTTCCTTCCCCAGAGGTTCTCCCTGAGACAATTGTCTGCTCAAAATGTAGTGCGAACTCATTTATGGCCACACATGTAATGGCTCAGGAATTCTGGTTCTCATCACCTCTGACTCTCATTTGCATAGCAACATGATTTCTTGCTAAGAAATTCCACCAAAAAGATGGTGTGTAAAGAATGCATTTGCCTAGTTGATGCGAATACTTTGAATGTGCCCAGCACCTCTATTTATCCACCGGACCTTTGACATTTTCATCTCCTAACTACTTCCCTGAGAAATAGAGGCAGAGGTTTTCATAATAATGATTGTGGTATTTATTAAGGACTTACTATATGCCAAGCACTGTACTGAGCACTGGGGTAGATACAGGGTAACAGGTTCCAGATGGGGCTCATAGTCTAAGTAAGAGGGAGAACTGGTATTGAATCCCCATTTTGCAGATGAGGTAACTGAGGCACAGAGAAGTTAGGTGACTCACCTAAAGTTATACATCAGAGAAGTGGCGGAGTCGGAATTAGAACCCAGGTCCTTCTGATTGACAGCCCATACTCTCTCCACTAACCAGTAGGATTTGTCCCATGTTTATTATGTGCCAAGAATTGTATTAAGTGTTGGATTAGAAAGAAGGTAATCAGGTCAGACGTTGAGCTCTCTCTAAGATGAAGGAAGAAAAGGTATTTAATCCTTATTAAATACCTACTGAGGTAAATTAGGCAGGGCCATAATCTTTCCACTAGGCCACCCTACTTCAGAAGGAAGAGAAGCATAAACACAAATGCCCTACCTTCCCCTGGGATATTTATCAGCCTGTCAGAGTTCCCTCTCGGGGGTCTGCCATCTCAGACCCAATTCAAATAGATATTGTGAAAAGAAATGGATTTCCTACTGTTGCATTATCAACGCCTTAATCATGTGAACAGTTGTTTGAAAATCTCTTCTGTTGTGCATTATCTCTCAAAATGAAATATTTATTGAAAAGGGAACTGGTTTGACAGTAATTATGATTAGTCTGACTCTGGCAGGCTTCAAACCCTTGCAAAAAGGAAGCGTAACAATTTAATTTCATGACGGATTAGACTTTTCAATGTAATCTTTTCAAAATGAAGTTTCTGGGGAACTTAAAATGAGTTGGTATCAGAAAAGCTACCTTTTCACTCTACAGTTCCCTGCTTGAGTTCATTAATTACATTAATTAGATCATTCAAGTCTTCTAAATGTTTTTTGGACTGTATAATTTAGATGTTATTGGATATTAGATATGTTAGACTATCATATTATATTGTTATATTCTATATACTAGATATTAGCTATTCCGGCACTGCCATATGTCTGATATATAAGAAGCATCATGGCTTCGTGGAAAGAGCACGGGTTTGGAAGTCAGAGGTTGTGAGTTCTAATCCCAGCTCGGCCAATTATCAGGTGTGTGACTTTGGGCAAGTCACTTAACTTCTCTGTGCCTCAGTTACCTCATCTGGAAAACGGGGATTAAGACTGTGAGCTCCACATGGGACAGCCTCGTTATCTTGCATCAACCCCAATGCTTAGAACAGTGTTTTGCACATAGTAAGCGCTTAATAAATTCCATAATTATATGATTGTGGTAAGTCACTTCACTTCTCTGTGCCTCTGTTTTCCATTTGTAAAATGGGGATTAAACCCTACTCCCTCCTACTTAGACTGTGAGCCCCAGGTGGAACTGGAACCTGGTCCAACCTGATGAACTAGGGTCTACCTCAGTGCTTAGAACAGAGCTTGGCACATGGTAAGTGCTCAGCCAACATAATAACAAAAACAATAGTCATGATAGGGCTAATCATATTCATATTTTGAGTGATTATTGTTCAGGGAAGTTAAAACATGTGCCAAATTGCTGGACAACCTGGATTTGGAATCTGGGCCTGAACAATTGAGGATCCAGAGACTTTGTGTTTGCATTCAGACCCAGGGAAAAGGAGGGTAGCAAGGGAGCGGCTAGTCAGAGTGACTCTAAAACCTAGGAAGAGAAGATTCTTTCCTCTGAGCCCCGATGAGAGGTGTAGTGCAGAATTGCCGTGAGCGCTGAGCTGTGGTTTCCGTCCAAGCAGGTCAGAGCCGCTGCTGTCCCTACTGTTATTTTAAACAGAAACTTCAGGGAGGGTCTGTGTCTTTTCCCTGTCTCTGCAACCTGATCATTTCATTGGCAGGTTCAATTTCAATCTTCAATCAAAGCTGATAATTTGCCCCTTGGTGATTTCAGGGAGACGGGTGTGGGAGATGTGGGATATCATTTTTTATTCCATTTAGGCAACTTGTGGACACCAATAGCTCTCAAAATATAGAGCAAAATTGCCAATCCTAAACTTCTGTGGGATATTCAGCAAGCTTCTCTGCTCCATCTGCATGGTGGGATCTTACATTTAAAAAAGTGACCATGGCTTAATAAAGCTTCACACTCTTATATCAATCAATCAGTGATGTTTATTATTTGCAGATCACTGTACTAAGCATTTGGGAGAGTACAGTTCAACAATTAACAGACATGTTCCCTGCCCATAACAACCTTATAGTCTAGAGTCAGTCTACAGTCCATTCATATCTGATATTTCCCAGGACACAGAGAGCTTAGTACAGCGCTCTACACACAGTAAGTGCTTAATAATTAACAGTAATTGATTGACTCCTTCCCCTTTCCTCTATCTCCGTCAAATGAGAATATGGAGACCAGAGAAGCAGTGTTATCTTGTGGAAAATACATGGCCCTGGAAATCAAAGGACTTGGATTCTAATTCTGGCCCTGTCATTTACTTGCTGTGGGACCTTGGGTAAGTCACTTCAATGATGCCATTTGTCAAGCACTGTTCTAAACACTGGCAGATATAAGATAATCAGAATGAACATAGTCCCCGTACTACATGGGGCTCACAGTCTTAATCCCCATTTTACAGATGAGGTAACTGAGGCACAGAGAAATGTAGTGACTTGTCCCAGGTCACACAGCAGACAAGTGGTGGAGGTGGGATTAGGATCCAGGTCCTTCTGAATCCAGCCGAATTATACATTCCAAGCGCTTATTACAGTGCTCTGCACAGAGTAAGCGCTCAATAAATACTATCGAGTGAATGAAGTCCACTAGGCAGTGCTGCTTCCTAGTCCGTGCTGCTTCACTTCTCCTTGTGTTAGTTCCCTCATCTGTAAAATAGGGATTTAATACCCATTCTCCTCCCTACTTAGTCTGTGAGCCCCATGTGGAAGAGGACCTCTGCCCAACCTGATTAACTTGTATTTGTCCCAGCACTTAGAACAGTACTTGACACATAGAAAATGCTTAACAAATACCATAATCATTAATATTACCAGTAAAAGAAATATCTCTTTTTGGTTTTCTGTTGCAATCCTGATGCTGATGTTGCATTTAAATGACTGCCTCTACTGTGATCCTGCAAAAAAACCCAATTCAGACTCAATTATTTCCATTGTCAGCTGCATCTTTTCTCACTGCTCCAGTCCAATGGTCCTAACTTTGTCCCAGGACATTTGTCGATGTTCTGCTCTGAGTGTTTTCAGTTTTTCCCAACCAAAGGTTCTGGGGCTGAAGTCTGCAGAAAAAGCTCACTCGGTGCAGGGGGCTGAGTTGATGTTGCTGGTGCTGCTCTGCCAGTGGAAAAGTTTTCTAAGCAGTGGGTGGATGCACTGGCCACAACATTGACACCATTAGAGGCGGTGGTCAGAGGTACACGGAAATATCAGCCTTCAAAACACGACAGTGACCCCCGAGTGACATTTCTATAAATACATCTGCCTGATCCACATTACTGTTGAAATACCCCAGCCACAGAATGAAATCCCCTTATTACAGAGTAAGGAAGAAGGGAGCTTTGATCATAATAATCATAACGATAATGGGATTTGTTAAGCACTTACTATGTGCTAAGCACTGTTCTAAGCACTGGGGTGGATAAAAGATAATCGGGTCGTCCCATCTGGGGCTCACAGTCTAAATCCCCATTTTCCAGATGAGGGAACTGAGACCCGGAGAAGTGAACTGACTTGCCCTAGGTCACACAGCTGACGTGTAAAGCAGTGTGGCTCAGTGGAAAGAGCCCGGGCTTGGGAGTCAGAAGTCATGGGTCCAAATCCCGGCTCTGCCACTTGTCAGCTGGGTGACTGTGGGCAAGTCACTTCACTTTTCTGGGCCTCAGTTACCTTATCTGTCAAATGGGGATTAACTGTGAGCCTTACGTGGGACAACCTAATTACCCTGTATCTACCCCAGCGCTTAGAACAGTGCTCTGCACATTGTAAGAGCTTGACAAATACCAACATTATTATAAGTGGCCGAGCCGGGATTAGAACCCACTACCTCTGTCTCCCAAGCCCGGGATCTTGCCACTAAGTCACACTGCTTCTCTAAGCATGCAACATTAAGGAGAATAAGGCTCTATGGGAGGGTAAGAGAAGAGGATGGGAGGGAGATTCAGGGGACAGTGGTTCTTAATTCTTTAATTAACCATTAGAATGTAAGATCCTTCAATGCAGGGACCGGGTCTTCTAACTTTATTGTACTTCATGCTTAGAACAGTGTTGGGCCTAAATAGGCAGATAATACATGCCATTGTTTTAGATCAGGAAACTAAATTCAGGACTACCTCACCAAAACTAAAACCTGTGTCTTAATACTCTTGTGCTCTCTCTTACTCCCTCTGCCTCTCTTTCTCTCTTTTCCTCTTTCTTTCATAAATGGACACAGTGGAGGAGAGAACTCACCTAACGTTCCTTCCTGAAACCAGTCCACAGTTAAGGACTTCTGCTGTGGCGCCAAAAAAAAATTTGTAGCTGTTCCTTTTGCTTTCTGTTTGAATCTGATGTTTGGGACTCTCTGTCTACTGAATTTGGTACCTTCTCATCTGTCTCTCGTATCGAGTGATCTGAATGCAAGACATCATCTCAGGGGTGATAAAACATCCTCAAGAGGGTCAGGAGTAAAATTAAAGCAGGTTATAAACTTCCAATAATTTTTAAATGGTAATTGTTAAGCACTTACTATGTGTCCAACACTGTTGTAAGCCCTGGGGCAAATACAAATCAATCAGGTGGGACACAGTCCCTGTCCCACTTGAGGATTCCAGTCCAAGGAGGAGGGAAAACAGATATTCCATCATTTCACAGATGAGAAAACAGAGGCCTGAGAAATTACATGATTTGTTTAAGGTCACACAGGAAATTGCAAGAGCCAAGTTTAGAAGCCAGGTCCTCTGACTCCCATGCTGATGCTGTTTCCACTAGGCCACAATGCTTGATTGAAAAAAATAACATTTAATTAGAAACTCACTGTAGAGGAAACAATTATATCAATGAACAGATATTAAAGTTTGGTTCAGGATGTCCTTCAGGTTGACAGCATTATTTTGTTTGACAACTGAGAAATTTGAGAATGAACTTTTTCTGGCTTATTTTCCCCTTTTCTCGGTGACTGTCCAAAGTAGAAGTTATGGAGAAAGAGGAGGGGGATTCGCCATGTATATTGCAGGAACTGAAATTCTGTAGTCCCTAAACAGATTATGCACTGAGCATGGTCCTGCCTGGCCATAGCAGCGTTCGCCAGTATCATAAGATCTGCTTTAGGTAGGTTGAGCAGGTTTACCAGGACAGTACAGGTCCCCAATTAATAGTATATTTTTCCAAAGTCATCCGGCCACCCTATAAGATCCTTAACTGTCCGGGCTAAACCAGAGCAACTGGTTTGTTGAATAAGAATAAAGTTATATAAAACTGAAAATGAATCAATTTCTCATTGAGCTACTAATCACATCAGAGTAGGGAAGGTTGAGTCCCCATGAGTGATGAAAATCATTACCTCTAGAATGTCTCCTCCATGAATTCAACCCTCCATACCCTGTGTGACTGTGTCCTTACCTTTCCAGTACCTGTGAACAATAAAAAAATAATAATAATTGTGGCTTTTGTGAAACACTTCTTATGTGCCAGACACTGTAGTAAGCGCTGGTGTGGATATAAACAGTGTGGCTCAGTGGAAAGAGCATGGGCTTAGGAGTCAGAGGTCAAGGGTTCTAATCCCTGCTCCGCCACCTGTCAGCTGTGTGACTTCGGGCAAGTCACTTGACTTCTCGGTGCCTCAGTTACCTCATCTGTAAAATGGGGATTAAGACTGTAAGCCTCACATGGGACAACCTGATTACCCTGTAAATCTACCCCAGCGCTTAGAACAGTGCTCGGCACATACTAAGCACTTAGCAAATACCAACATTATTATTATTATTATTATTATAAGTAAGTAAATAAAGTGATGAAGTGATTGCTATAAGAAGCAAGGAAGTAGGAATGGAAGTTACCTTGGGCAAGTCACTGACCTTCTCTGAGCTTCAGTTACCTCACCTGGACAATGGGGATTAAGACTGTGAGCCCCATGTAGGACAGGAACTGTGTCCAACCTAATTAACTTGTTTCTACCCTGATTCTCCAAACAGTCTTAGACAAATAGTAAGCGCTTAAACCATCCCATAAAAAAGGGAAGCATCTACTTGGTTGTATGTCTCTGTGGGCAGAAACTTGATCGTATAAGGAACTCAAGAACTTTAAAATTAGGCTTGGTTTTATAGGTGTGGCGAAAAACCTCAGCCTTTCAGTAAGAACTTCCTGTATAACTTGTCTGTGGGAGACTTCACACACTGTTCTCTCATCTGTTGTACCAGCTCATGGGACATATACATTAATCTTTTTTCACCTCTATTCTCTTTTCCTCTCTTCTCTTCTATTCTACTTCCATCTCCCCTCTTCTACCTCTTCTTTCCTTTCTCCTTCAATTCCTTATCTTCACCTGTCCTCTCTCTCTCGTGTTCCTTCTTCTCCTTGTCACCCCACATTTCCTCTCTGTCCTCTTCAGTGATAACATTTCTTCTGTCTTCTTCTCGCCATAATTCATCTTCATTTGGGGACAGGACTGTGTCCTGAAAGTTGAGGTAATCCTCTTCTAACGACATGCAAAACCCAGCCTCTACCCGGGAATCTCCAGATGGAAATTCAGGTATGGTCTCTAGGTGCTGCAGAAAGTAGAATTGTTGACAGAATAATCTGCCTAGGCTTCTTAATTTAGTAAATGGGAGGTGAGTGGTGAAGTTTGGATCTCAATACCAATTGCTCCAGAAAATATGTGAAATGATCACAGAGAACTATTTGTGGGTCAACATAAAAAGTAGGTTTGACAAAATAGTAACTGTTATAATGAAATTTGAATCTTTCATTTCAATTAACATAATAGATTAGATGGCATATCTAAAATGAGATTAGTCATTGTTGCAGCATTTCAAATGAATGTGATTTTGTTCCTTTTTTTTTTTTTTTTTGGTCTCTGCAGAAGCAAATATTACTTTTACCTGATGAAGTGACATTCAAACCATCAGGGAAGATAACCACTCCTAGAAAATGGGGGAATCAGCAAGCTCTTTGTCACAGCCTGCTTCTTGATGAAGGGATGTCAGCACTGAGTGACAACACCAACGGGAAATGGTGCCTTTTGGGAATCACTGCCTAAGTGGTATCCACCAAGACAGTGGATATAGCAAATCAATCAGCCGATCAATGTATTTATCAAGCCAAAAAGGCAGTAAAATGACTGGATTGATATAAATATTCAGAGATTTAAAAATGACTTGCAGCAAAACAAGAAATATATCTCTTACTGCCAACCCCCCACCCCTGCCAGCAACTTTTCCCTCCCATTGACCCCCTCACCTGCCTTTCCTGAAATGCCCAACCAGCAATTCAGGTTTTATTATGAATACTTGTGATGGAATCGTGGCCTGAGACAGTTGGCTCTTCTACCACCTTAGTTGAAATAATATTCCTCCTGGAACAACCGCCTTGGTCCTCGAGCATTAATATTTCTCTAGTTCCCCATATTGACCATGCTGATCCCTGAGCATATAACTGGGGCGTGCCACTCCCTGGATCTCCAATTGCTAGCCTAACTTTGCTTGATGTTTCCTTTGTATGTCTCCTCAGCTGATTCCTTTCAAGGTTTCCCCAGCTGTCAGTTCTCTCTTTTTTTCCAGTCAAGGACTTTTCAAAATGGCTTTTCTTAGTTTACAAGCTAAGCATCATGCCAATCCATCTTACAATCTCAGCACGGAGGTCAGGTAGGAACCCAGCATCCATAACAGCAACAGTACCTCTCAGGTCCTAATGATCTAAATGAAACAGGCCACAGAAACCCATGAAAGGACATGCGTGTCAAGCCAAGGAATGCGAACAACAAGTGGTAGGATGTCGAAGCTTGAGAGATTCAGGTATATATTGAACAGCACCAAGCTAAGGACTTTTATTCAGCACTACAAAACTATATAGACCCAGTCATAGCCACCCTGAATTTCTGAAGAATGTGGAAGAACTATCCTCATCATGGACTCCTCACTGATGGGAAGAATACTTCAATAAGTTCCTCACCATGCATTCCTCCATGGAAGAGAAGACCCTTGAAACCACTAAAGGTGTGAAGTATGTGGGCTGGCCTATAGCAGAGATCAGTGAGGTGAGCTAGGAGAGGCCAAATTGATCAACGCAGAGGTAGTCTCTTCAGAGACTAGACATTTCATTGTCTGGTCTCTCTCCTGATCTCCTTGCACTGTGTGCTGCTGAGCACAGGAGGATTAGATGAGATGGCGTGCATGGTTCAGTATGGACATCCAGTCTATGCACAGAACTGTACTAAGTCCCTTGGAAAATGCAATGAAATCAGCAGAAATTCATCCAATCGTGTTTACTGAGGGCTTACTATGTGTGGGGCACTGGATTAAATGATTAGTAGAATACAACGCAACAATAAACAGACACATTTCCTGCCCAAAGAGAGCTTACAGTCTAGAGGTGGGGACAGGATCTCTGCCCTGGAGGAACTTACAATCTAGTTGGGAGGGCAGATACTCCAATTGATTACCTAGAGGAGGAAGGAGGAAAATGGGATAGGTACATCGTGGCTCAGTGGAAAGAGCCCAGGCTCAGGAGTCAGGTCATGAGTTCGAATCCTGGCTCTTACACTTGTCAGCTGAGTGACTGTGGGCAAGTCACTTAAGTTCTCTGGGCATCAGTTACCTCATCTGTAAAATGGGGATTAACTGTGAGCCTCACGTGGGACATCCTGATTACCCTGTATCTACCCCAGCGCTTAGAACAGTGCTCTGCACATAGTAAGCACTTAACAAATGCCCACATTCTTATTATTACTACATGAATTAGTGGTTTTGTAATAGAGCCCGTAATAATTATAGTTCTTGTTATGCTCTTACTATGTGCCAAATTATTTTCTAAGGGCTGGGGTAGACACTGGTTAATCAGGTTAGACACATAGGGCTCACAATCTAAATAAGAGGATGTTAGATTTACTCCCCTGGTTGGACACAGTGCCTGCCCTTCGTAGGGCTCATGGTCTTCAACCTGATTTTACAGATGAGGTAATAGAGGCACAGAGAAGTCAAGTGCCTTCCTCTGGGTCACACAGCAGATCCATAGCAGAGCTGGGATTAGAACCCAAGTCCTCAGGCTCCCAGGTCCATGCTCTTTCCACTAGGCCATGCTGTTTCTAATTTAGGGGAGTGTGTGAGTGCTTAAGATGCTTAGGTAGTGCTGAGGTGCTGAACGGAAAGTTGTGGGACATGAGCAGTGGAAAGTGATCTGAACTGGGGTATCCCTCCTGGAGGTGGTGTGATTTCAGAAGAGCTTAGAGGATGGGAAGGGCTGGAGCCCGTCAAATTTGAAGGGGAAAAATGTTCCAGGAAGGGGAAAAGGTACGCACTGAATGTCAATGGTGGGCGAGAGGAGATTGAAGAAGAGTGACTAGGAGAGCTTGAGCAAAATAAAGATTGCAATACAGGTGGAGTGGAAGGAAAAAGTGGATGAGTAGGAAGGAGAGAACTGATTGAGTGTCTTAAAACTACCACTGTTGTTGATGATGATGATGGCATTTGCTAAGTGCTTACTTTGTGCAAAACACTGTTGAGGGGGCTGGGATACAACTACTAATAGTAATAATAATGATAATAATGATTGTGGTATCTGATATTTACTATGTGCCAAGCACTGTGTTATGTTCTGCGATAGATATAGCATTATCTGGTCAGACTCAATCTCTGGGGCTGATAGCTTAAGGGTGAGAGATAAGGGAACTGAGTCGCAGAGAAGCCAAGTGACCTGCCCAAGGTCGTACAGCTGACAGAATGGCAGAGCTGAGATTAGCACCAAGATTCTCTGCCTCCCAGTTTTGTCCTCTTTCCTTGATGCTAGAGGATCTGCTTTGATGTGTCACGGTGGTAGTCATTAAAAGTTTTTGAGGACTGGGGATATGTGTGAAGAACGATTTAGAAAAAAAGTGATCTGAATGGCAGGGTTTGGAGTGAAGAGAGAGAGACTAGAAGCAGAGAGATCAATAAGAAAGCCATTGCAATAATCAAGTCAAGAAAGGACATGTTCTGTGTCTAACATGGTAGCCAACTGTATGGTAAAAAAGGGACAAATTCTATAAATGTTGTGGAGGTCAAAGGCTGAATGAGAAAGTTGAAAGAAAGGGATGAGAAAACCTAGTATTGTTGAGAGGGGATGGATTCTAGTTGTTACGTCATAGAATAGATAACAACTAGAATCCACATAGAGCTGCTTTAATATCCACTCATATGCTGGAGTGGGCCTCTGTTCTTAACCCAGACTCCAATCAAGCAACTAATCAATAAATGGAATTCATTAATTCAATCATTTTTATTGATCGCTTGATGTGTGCAAAGCATTGTACTATTTATTGAGTGCTTACTTTGTGCAGAACATTGTACTAAATGCTTAGGGAAGTACAATTCAATAGAGTAGGTAGGTTCAATCCCTGCCTACAAGGACCTTATTATCTAGTGAAGGAAAATGCCTTATTTACATTATCCCATGAATTCGGTCTTCCAATGTCCTCTCCTTCCTTGATGAAGCCAGCCTTCCCTGTTCCAATCCCATTGCTGACTGGTGTCCAGCCACTGGAGTTCATTCTGAAGTTCCGGTCCATCTGATAATTCCAGGCTTCCGCTGGCCAAGAGCTTCTTCACACATTCTTGTCAGTGAGCCTAAGACCTTTGGCCTTCCCTGGTCATTTCTTTTGTATCTTTAAACTTTACTTAAACAGTGGTCCATATCTCAGCCCCAGAATTCATGTTGTCTCCTATCTCAGCCCAGGAATCCACTCTGAGAACTATTTTTGCTGAGGGAATTCCCCTCCTAACACTTTCCAGTGCCTGCAGTGCGAAAATCCAATAAAGAAGCTTCATCATGTGAAACAAACTAAATTATCTCACATATCACAGTTCCTTCAACTCATCCTCCATCCTCCTCCCAGTTTTTGTCACTGCCTAGGACAACAAAGTTTGAGTTTCTGCTCCTGAAGTGATTCTCCCAGCCGAACTTTGGGGAACAAATCATAAGTTGCTAGGGAAGGTCAATGGCCCCAGGACCCAGTTTTCCTCAGTAGATGTAACAGTTTTCCCTAACTCCTGTTTTAAGGGGATTTACCTGTTCACACTGTGTACTCTGCAAACACTAAACTGCAACATTTTCTCAGACTGATTGACAGAGTCATTTCTTCTAGCTGATAAATACAGAATACCTAAAACAAATCAGCAGGAGAGGATAGAGAAGGAACTCATTTCATTAGTCCCAGAAACACATTTGCAGCCCAAGACACCAACTGAAAGCAACAGGAGGCCGAGGCAGAGGATCCCTAGAATCAATGCAATCGACCACCATGGAGTAGAGGGAGCAGGGGAGTCTGAGGGAGACAAGGGAGAGAGAATTTCTTCAGCTTCTTTTCCTGTCCTGTTTCCTTTCACTATCTGAAAACTCTCATTCCTGCTTTTGACGGGCCTAACAGGACTGTAATACAACCACACATTCATAGTTTCTCGTGTACACACCACTTGCAGCGGGGCTGGGGACTGCATGTCTGTCAATTGGACTAGTCTATGTGCATGTGTGTGTGGATAAAATTATTTATTATACATACATTACTGTGATACTCTCATTAGAGTCAGAATTATCCTTGGAAAATGATCTCATCTAGAATCATCCATTTTGGCCCAAATTTCAATAATAATAATAATAATGTTGGTATTTGTTAAGCGCTTACTATGTGCCAAGCATTGTTCTAAGCGCTGGGGTAGACACAGGGGAATCGGGTTGTCCCACGTGGGGCTCACAGTCTTAGTCCCCATTTTACAGATGAGGTAACTGAGGCACCGAGAAGTTAAGTGACTTACCCAAAGTCACACAGCTGACAAGTGGCCGAGCCAGGATTCGAACCCATGACGTCTGACTCCAAAGCCCGTGCTCTTTCCACTGAGCCACGCTGCTGCTTAGTCCAGCCCTTTGTCCATCAATCAATCAATCCATCAGCGATGTTCACCGAGTGCTTTCTTTGTGCCGACCTCTGCACTGAGAGCTTGGGAGAGTATAATAGAATTAAGTAGACACTATCCCTCCCCTCAAAGAGCTTACAATCTAGTGGCAGACACCGAAATAAATTACCGGTAGGGAAATCAATTCAATCTAAATGTAGGTGCTGTGCGGGATGGGTTGAGGTGAATACTGAAGTGTACAGTGGGTAAGGACTCTAGTGATGCGGGGGAGTGAAAAAACGTGAAAGATTTGTCAAGGAAAGCCTTCTGGAGGAGATGTGACTTTAGATGGGGAGAGCTGTGGTCTGTGGAATGCAAAAGGTGGGGGAGTTCAAAGTAAGGCTTGGTTTTAGCCACCTCTTGGCTTGTAGTGAAATACCAGAGAATGAGATTATCATTAATGTCACACTGATCACTCTTGCTTGGAGCTGCAAGAACGATGCTGCTGATGGTGAGATTTTTTTCGGTGCATATGCTATTGTTTTTATTAACCGAAGTTCTTTACACCATTTTTTTGGCTTCTCATTCTTATTGCCACGCTCTCCTTCGGCTTTTGTTTTAACTCTGACAAGTTCTACTGGGCCCCACGCTTAGGAGAGGGAGAAGAAAGCCAGGAAAATCACTCCTTGATGCCCCTCCCTGAAGAGTAATCTGAACTGATTAGGGAGAAGTATTGGAGATAGAGTAGAGAGGCCAGCATGGGGAAAGAGGAGGCCCTTGTCCATCTTGAAGGAGAGAGGAAATAAGTTGTGTGCCTGGAAGAGCAGGTCAAGCTCATGATGGAAACGGGTCACAAGGGGGAATGGAGAAGATTACTGGAGATTTGGAATCCAATGGCTAGGACTAGGGAGGTGTGTGGCTCCTACTCCTGACTGGGGAAAAAGATGAGCCTCAGGATGCTGACAGGGAAGTGAAGAGGATTCCAGAGGGGAAAGTAGTAGATACAGGGAAAGGCAATTTAAACTGGATTTGTTTCGGTTGCTACCTTGTTAAAAATTTATTACTTATTCTACCTGACTTTCCCGTCACTGTGAACGGCACTGCCATCCTTCTCATCTCACAAGCCCACAACTTCGGTGTCATCCTTGCCTCCGCTCTCTCCTTCATCCCACACATCCAATCTGTCACTAAAACTTGCCAGTCTCATCTTCACAATATTGCCAAGATCCACCCTTTCCTCTCCATCCAAGCTGCTACCTTGCTGGTACAATCTCTCACAATATTCCGAATAGATTATTGCATTGGCCTTCTCTCCGATCTCCCATCCTCCTGTCTCTCCCCGCTTCAGTCTGGACTTCACTCTGCTGCCTGGATTATCTTTCTACAGGAACACTCAGATCATGTCATTCCCCTCCTCAAAAGCCTCCAGGGGCTGCCTATCCACCTTCGTATGAAGCAAAACTCCTCACTGTTGGCTTCAAAGCTCTCCATCCCCTTGCCCATTGCTACATCACCGCCCCTCTCTCCTCTTACAGCCCACCCCGCACACTCCGCTCCTCTGCCGCTCACTTCCTCACGGTGCCTCATTCTCACCTGTCTCGCCGTCAGCCCCTGGCCCACGTCCTACCTCTGACCTGGAATGCCCTCCCTCCTCACATCCACCAAACTAAATCTCTTTCCCTCTTCAAAGCCCTACTGAGGGCTCACCTCCTTCAGGAAGCCTTCCCAGATTGAGCCCTCCCTTTCACTCTGCTCCTCCTCCCCTCTCCCCATTGTCCCTCTCCCTCCCTCTGCTCTACCCCTTTCCTCTCCCTACAGCATATGTGTATATTTGTACATATTTATTACTCTATTTTATTAATAAAGTGTATATATCTTTGATTCTATTCATCTATTTTGATGCTTCTGATGCCCACCTATTTATCTTGTTCTGTTGTCTGTGTCCCCCTTCTGGACTGTGAGCCCGTTGCTGGGCAGGGATTCTCCCTATCTTTTGCCAAATTGTACTTGCCAAGCGCTTAGTACAGTGCCCTGCACACAGGAAGTGCTCCATAAATATGATAGAATGAATTTAAGTCTGACATCCTGTGTATACTGTTCACCTTCAGGAAAATATCTCCCTATATATTATTGGCGACCTCCCATTTATCATAAAATCCTTGATCCAGCACATGAAGTAGCTTCATCCTGAAATTTGATTATTGGGCCCCTTAAAATGAACCGCTCCCATCTCCTGAGGTGCTTGAGTTCTTAGTGATTAATTAAGGAATACCCATTTGAGTGCCATGAAAATGTCCCAGACATCTTTAGCAGTAGAAAAATTGAATCTTGTTAACGATCTTCATTTTCCTCTTTGCAGGTTTTCCCTGAGGCAAACCCAAACTCAGTACCCAAAGTATCTTTGAGACTCCACTGGCAGCAGACATTACTCTGCTTTCAGCATTTCGTAAGCCAGTTACAAGTCAGCAGGGGAAAAGATACTCAGAGGCAGAACAAGGATTTGGTAGTTCTTTTCTACTTTCTTGCAAAACAAGGAATGAAATTCAGGTTAATAATAAATGGTAGTAATAGCATAAAATGGGTGAAGCAAGAAACATGAACCCTGCCTGCAAAATAACTGCCACATCCACCTCAACTGAAGTTGGGAAACACGTAGATGGAGCAGAACTTTAAACTATTAGGATTCATCTGTGTATTCATCTATTGTTCTCTAGCCCATAGTTTCTACTACTCTCTTCCCAAGTTGGAATGTCTACTGAAGTAAATCAGAAACTCAGAACATATCACTTTTACAGTAGTGAATATAGCATATATAAGTTATTCTCGATGCAAGCAAAAAACACAGCAACAGGAAAATGTTTATTTACTAGTCACAGACCTGCTTATACATGCCCTTTGAGTAAATAATTGTAAGTGGAAATAATCTATGCTTCAAACCTCATAATAGCCATTATGATCAACATTTCATTCAAAATCATCATTACTATCTTCAACACCTACAACATATCATCATCAATGCCATCATCGTCATCAATGGTATTTATTAAGTGCTTACTATTCGCAGAACACTGTACTGAGCACTTGAGAAAATACAATAGAGCAAAGTTGGCAGGTATGTTCCCTGCCCTCAATTAGCTACAGCCATGCAACATAATACTAAATCATGGTAAAGATTAAGGATGAAAAGAAATTTTTAGCTGCCTGCATTTGAGACTTTTATTGGAGGTCACAAAATATGTGTGATTAGAGAAAATCTCTCGGTTGTCTCATGTTTTCCCAAAGTGATACTGTTTCCTTTTATCTTCCTTGTGATCACCCTTTTTTGAAACCTCTGGTGAGAGTCAGTCACCCTGGTCTGATTGGAGCCTGCTAGGCAGTTCGGGCTTCTGCAGTTTTCTTCAACTCTCCACTGCTTTGTCAATGGGATTCGCCCTCTCGGGATCTTTGACTCGTTTCTTCTTTCTTGTGTATCGATATACCACATCACCAGTTGAATATGTGCAGCTCAGAGAGTTTGGGTCAAAGAGACATGGTTGGATTTTCCATGATTTTTTCCATCTTTCCACCAAAGAGTCAAGTAGGTGGAGATGCCCCCCTCCTATGCCAGCTTTCTGTTGCTGAATCCTCTTTCCTAGAGAGCAAAGCACCTTGAACCATTCACATTCCATTTTGACATAAACATTGTCCATGACCACTGCATGTTTCAGGCTGAAGTTGCTTTTTTGGGAGAGTTACACAACTTTTATCATCATTTTTCTGGTGTGTGAACTGAAACTGTTGGGACCTGCAGAGATGGTAAGCAGATAGAGCTGAAGGCAGTACTGTGAAAATTGGGGATGGGGATATTTAAATAATTGAAAAAAGACAATGATTTTTGAGTTGTGGATATTAAGGGTTCAGGATTCTTACATGTCACTGGATATCTATGACTTATCTGGCCAAATCCACTTCCGATTACCATACTTTAAACCAATTCAATATTTCGGATCATTCTCAAGACACTGACGCCTTGTTAATTGAATCACAAACTCCTGCTCAGAGAGAGATGGAACAATGAGAACGTGAGATGCACCGATGGGGGGTATGTAAGTAAATTGCACTGCATCTACTTTCCTGGATTTCCATATATTCCTGACCCCACATGATTCTCAGCAATGTTTTTGATAGAAAAACCAGCAGACTTCAAAGAGGATGTGTGGATGTGTCCAAGTGGGGGTTGCCAAGGTCTTGGACAAATAATAAGAATAACAATAATAATTGTATTTGTTAAGTGCTTTCTATGTGCCAGGCACTGTATTAAGAGCTGGGGTGGATGCAAGCAAATCAGATTGGTTACAGTCCCTGTCCCACATGGTGTGCAGTCTCAATCCCCATTTGACAGATGAGGTATCTGAGGCACAGAAAAATGAAGTGACTTGCTCCTGATCACACAGCAGACAGTTTGGGGAGCTGGGATTAATAATAATGATATTTGTTAAGTGCTTACTATGTGCCAAGTACTGTTTTAAATAGTAAAGTAGATACAAGGTTATCAGGTTTTCTCACGTGGCTCTCACAGTCTTAATCCCCATTTTACAAGATGAGGTAACTGAGGCACAGAGAAGCTAAGTGACTTGTCCAAAGTCACACAGAGGACAAGTGGTGGAGGCAGGATTTGAATCCACGGCTTCTGACTCCCAAGCCCGGGTTCTTGCGACTAAGCCATGCTGCTTCTCCCATGACCTTGTGACTCTCAGACTCATTTTCTGTTCAGTAAGCCATTCATTCATTCATTCATCCATTCATTCAACCATAATTATTAAGCATATTTCTAAAGCGCTTACTGTGTGTATAAAGCACAGTACCTCCAGAGGGTTGAACAATTCACCCTATGGGAAATTCCATATACACTCGAACACACACTCACACACACAGAGACACTCATATGCAGACTCATACATGCAATGCACTCAAAATTCATTGTGTGGCCTTGTGGAAAAGCACAGATCTGGGAGTCAGAGGATCTCAGTTCCCATTCCGACTGTTGCTTGCTTGCTATGTGACCTGCAGTAAGTCATTTAACTTCTCTATGCCTCAGTTTCTTTATCTGTAAAATGGTGATTCATTTCTTGTTCACCTTTTATATAGACTCTGGGTCCCGTGTGGGACAGAGACTGTGTCTGGATCTACACCAGCCCTTTCTATAGTTCATGGCACATAGAAAGCACTTAACAGATAGACATTATTATCCACTTTACTCCTCTGAAAGTGACCTCAATAATGATTCTGCCATGAAAGTCAATTACCATTGTAGGTGACTATTCCAGAGACTCCATAGATTTCCCACTGCTCTCACCTGAAGATGAGTTTAAAGACACATAAATTATGGGATCAGGTCAGATTCAACGTGATCTATGGGTCCCTCAGGCAATTTTGAAATGCCTTTCCTGAGCCAGGCACATGTTTTGAAGACAAAAAATTATCTGTCAATTGAAACTGTTAAACTGCACACATTCACTGCCATCTATCATGCCACATTTTTCCCACTGAAATTCTAATAGATTCTTTCATACCAGTTACTCCTTTGTCTTTAAAGTTGAAAGGCTGGAGTTCAGAAAAACACAGTGGTTTGGGCATTCTTCCCAACTGCTCAAATTACAATATATTCTATAACATTTCTGTACATACTGGTACCAGCCAACGGAACATGGTTGGCATCCATGATCTAAAGAAAAATGCAGGAAATTATCCAGTAGCATCTCTTTGCCTCTGAACCACTGGAGTGACCGTTGTTCCCTTTTAGCGGACAAAATTGTCACTGTAAACTGTAGGGATAACATTGGGTCTCGTATTACATCACATTGTTTCTATTTAATGCAGGTACTGCATTAGATTACTGACTCTTCTGAACCTTTAAATCAATCAGTGATATTTATAGAGTGCTTACTGTGTGCAGAATGATGTATTAAGTGCCTGGGAGATACAATATAATAGAGTTGACAGAAATGATTTCTGTCTGCAGGGAGCTTAAACTGTAGAGCAGGAGACAGAATATCTCTTTGGCTTGCTTATTAATTAAGAATTATTAAAAATTCCCAAACCCCTTCCCACTTCCGCATTTATCTGAACAGCCAATATTTCAGGGAATTACCTAACACTTTGGAATAATACATAACTCTGTGATTTTCACCCTGCCTGAACTAAAGAAATGTAGGAGCAGAGGAAGTAATTTCCAAGGTATGTGAACTACCAAACCAGCATCTTCATTTCTCCAATATAGACATAATTGTATCCCCCTAACCAGTTGCTTCCAGCTCCAAACAGTTAAATGAGATTGAGACACAAATTTCGGTGAAATCTGTGGTTGATCTGATTGTATTATTTCTGGGGAAATGTCCCTCACCACTAACTCCACACCCCTGACCCCAATCCTTGAAAATACCTCCTCAAAGGAACTCATTCAGTGAGACTGCCCCCCAAGAATTAGCAGAATTAACCAAAAGGGAAGCCATCCCTTTCCCCTCCCACATAACACAGATTTTGCCACTGCCCAGAGCAATGGAGTACAATGAGAAATGAATCATAAACTGATGATCCACGTTACCTTGGTTGCAAGACAGCTGACAAGTCCCTGAGGAATCAATTTTCTGCCCTGTTTCCTGAGTTGTGGTAGTATTTCCCGGGCAGTCTTGTTGACCACTGGATATTGTTAGCCCCCTAAATACTGAGAGAAATCTGCAAATTTTAGCTTTTCTTTATTTGATTTATTCACACCAGTATATAGTCAATGTATACCTGATTAATTCTAGCAGATAAAATATACACTCCCTAAAAGGAATCACATTTGATGGCTGATATCGGATAGATTTTATTCTTAATGAAACAAACTTGCCATTTAGGCCCAGGATGCTGACAGTGACCAGCAGACAGAGGCAGAGGACTCCCAGGCTCAGTGCAACAAGTCACCACGGAGCAGGAGAAGCTGAAGGAGGTATGGAAGAGAGCTTGATTCTATGTTGATCCTCCTTATTCCCCTTCCTATCACAGGGGATGAGACGAGAAACACAGGACTCATCTAACCTTTTCATTTTTGAAACGTATTAAATGTCTGTGATGGAGGAATATTGATTAGTGACCATATACAAACCATTTAAGCAGGTTAGACATTAAATTGGTCTGAGGTGTGCATGCCTACCTCCATAAAATAAAAATATTGTTTTCAGTCAATTGAATAGTACTGTGAGGACAAAAACTAAAAATACTCAAGATACTAAAATACTAAAATAAAATAACAATACTAAAGATTTCACTGATTATTTGTGAGCCTCCAGTTAATCCCGTCCCAGTTCAGATTATAATAATAATGATAATGGGGATAATAATGATTGTCAAATACTTAGTATGTGACCAGCATTGTACTAAGCATAGGGTAGACACAAGATACTCAGGTCCCACATGGTGTTCACAGTCTCAGTAAGAGGAGAACTGGTATTGAATCCACATTTTGCAGATGAGGGAACTACAGAACAGAAAGTTAAGTGACTTATCCAAGGTAACAAAGCAAGGACAGGGGAGAGCTGAGATTAGAACCCAGGTCCTCTGACTCTCAGGTCCATGCTCTTTCCAACAGGAGACAATGCTTGTATTTTTCTAGAAAATACAATGCTCATTTCCTGATCTTTCTCTGATGTGGAATGTACAATTCTGCCCTTCTCATTCACATTTTTACTGTCCTTGGGATTTCTCTTTCATCTTTTTTTGAAACAGTCACCAGTCTGTTCCCCCCAGTCTCTTTGCCCACTTAAAGACTCAATCTGAGTTATTTTTCACAAAAGTGATGCACTTCCCCTCCTAGGTTCCCCCACAATGCTTAAGCACTTCCAATGCAACAACCTATATTATTCAGAAGCACAAAGCAATCATCGATTGGAAAAGTTAACACAACCAAGAAATCTGGAAGAGTATTGTAGTCCAAACCTTCACTCTTGTTGGTGTTTTGTCTTTCCTGCTGATGAGGAGAGGTACATTTCCCCTCCACATAAGTCAACTGCTCTTTGTTCCTACCTAAAGAGAAAGTTGCACAGAAGAGGATTTTATGATACACAGCATTTTGGTGTTGATGGTAAGAAGATGGGTAGGATGCAGAAGGCCTTAGTTGACAAATGATCTCTGAAATCCCTCCCATAATCCTCTATTGGTGTGTCCAAGCCCTCATAGTGGAAGCAAAGGGATTGAATCAGGCTTGGAGTTTTAATCCTTATAGATCACTGGGATTTAGCCCTTTCCAAATGGAAAACCAATAGAGGGGGGAATAATTTCAGCTTTGATTTTTAAATTATGGCTTTTCCTGTTTGTCTTCCCCTCTAGATTAAAGTTCCATGTGGACAGGGAGCATCTTCCATTCATTCTTTTTTGTAAATTCTCAAATCCGTGCACAGCCCTATGTACAAATAATGTACTCAAGAAGTATTCATAATTTATAAATGTCTGAAGAATAACTGGTCATGTTTACTTTGGAGGGTTATATGTGAGACTGTAATCTCATTTGGAATTGAGATTTTCTTGATTGGAGTCCTGGGTAAGCAATAGCTAATATGATGGATTAATTTCAGCTTAATAATGATGGCATTTGTTAAACGCTTACTATGTGCAAAGCACTGTTCTTCCTTCATGAAAGCCGGGACTCTAGTCCAGTACAAACCATGGCATGCGTTTCTGTGATCATATATCTGTAATTTTCAGGTGGTAATCAGGATCCTTTTACTTGCTATTCCCTTTGTTGTCTCTTTCACATCCCTTAGATGAAAATACTCCGAGTACATGCAAATCAAATTCTAATTCATTTAAATATATAGATGCATCTTAAACAAACATAAATAAACATGAATTAAGTTTAGACAAATTTTCTGGTCAGACAGTCCTAAAATGAAGTAAATTCCTCAATGAAACAAACTATAGAAAGGCTGGGTTTCTATAGTTTTCAGCATTCTGTTTCAGACAGGAAGATATGGCCACGTGGTTGCTTCATTTTAGACTAAAGAATTAGCACTTCAGTTGTTTATCTAGAATCTATGCTAAGGCCTTCCATATTCCCCCCCTTAACAAATCAAACTGATTACTTCCCCACAGACTATCAGAAAACAGGTGGGAAGAAACTCTCTCATTTCACTGAAAAGTCTGTACTGGAACACTCTTCTTCCACTCTTCAAGTGCTCCTGAATCAGTCCAAATCCCCAATAAAACATTGGAAATAAGTCCTGTGACAAAAGACTAAAAGAACTGATTGTTCTTGAGGATACAAAGCTTGAGAGTAGAAGAAGCTGCAGTTTTATGAGCTCTGGATGCAACCATATGAGTGTTTTAATGGTGAGAGAGAGAAGAGCGTCCTCATTTCCACAGAGGATGAGAAAAATTAAGGTTTCAGGTGGAATATTCTCATTTTGCGAGCTATGAGATGATGGGATGAAATGACAAGAAAATCTCATCACTAAAAAAAATTAAGAATGGAAAATGTTTTGACAATATGAAAGTGATGGTGGGTTGTATAATCTTTAATAGTCCCTTCTGGACATATGATTATATTTCTCAAAGATGGGAAGAAATTGAAAACTATTTGGAATAGCAAAGTGGATCAAGAGAAACGATTAGGTGAGCTGGCTGGTAACACACTGTATTTGTTGCCTTTGCTTTTAGGTTCATCAGGAGGCTTTCTCCTCTTCTGTTTGGATTTTGCCTGTTGTTTTGTCTTGGAATAGATCACTGGCTGCTCACTCATTTCTGCAAAAGGTTAATATACAGAATAAGTAGATGGGCTCTTAGCATATTCCACTCAGTGAGGATTGGTGAAAGAAACAATGCTGGGCATGAGAACTCCATTCTTTACTAAGTGCAGCATTTCTTTTTATCTAATACAAAGTTCAGTAGCCAAATACAACCCAACCCGCTTGCTTTATTCCTCTAATACCAACCCACTCATTGTGCCTCACTTATGTTTCCCCACCCACTGATTCCCTTCCTAGACTTTCCCTCCTTTCTGGAATTCCTTCCCCCTTCATATCACCTGGGAAATCCTACTAAAATTACATGGCTTCGCTTACTAAATGCTCACCTCCAAATCCAATTCCCCTCTACACGACTAGGTCACCATAAAATTGATTCAGTTACACTAAACAATTAGGGGCTCACCACAGCCCTAACCCACGCAACAGTAAAGAACATATCTTTATACCTGTTTTCCTTACTTCATTCATTTGTTCAATTGTATTTATTGAGTGCTTGTGTGCAGAGCATTGTACTAAATGCTTGGAAAATACAATTTGGCAATGAAGAGAGACAATCGCTGCCCATTCCGGGTTTACAGTCTAAAAGGGGGGGACCTAGACATCAAAACGAGTAAAAAGGCATCAATATAAATAAGTAGAATTATAGCTATATACATATCAAAATGAGTAAACAGGCATGAATATAAATAAATAAAATTATAGATAGATATATATATATCCACAAGGGCTGTGGGGCGGGGTGTCATAAATGTCATCTATTTTAATACCTGACATCCTCTAGCTTGTGAACTCCTTTAAGTCAGGGTTTCTCTACCTCCCTCCTCTATCTGGGGGAGACCCTCATAGAGCTCTTCTGAGTCCCCTTTTATCCTCCCTCTACACTGCCTGCCTTGGAGAACTCATTCACTCCCATGGCTTTAACTGTAATTTCTATGCACATGAGTCTCAAATCAACCTCTCCAGCCTTGACCTCTCTCCTCTCCTGTCAATGGAGGGTCAAACAAAAGAAAAACTTCTCACCATTTGCTTTAAAGTACTACTTCATCTTGTCCCCTCTTACCTCACCTTACTTCTCTCCTTCTGCAAAGCAGCCTGAATACTTCACTCGTCTGGTGCAAACCTTCTCACTTGCCTCCATCTCATCTGTCTCTCTGTCGACCCCTGGCCCACATCCTACCTCTGGCCTGGAATGCCATCCCTCCTCAAGTCCACCGGACAATTACTCTCCCTCCCTTAAAATCTTAATAAAGGCAAACCTCCTCCAAGAGGCCTACCCCGAAATCCCCACTTTTCTTCCTCTCCCACTCCCTTCTGCGACATGCTGAATTGCTCCCTTAGCTTTTCCCACCCTTTCCGGCCCCACAGCACTTATGTATATATCTGGTATTTTATTTATTTGTAGTGATGCCTATTTATATTGAAGTCTCTCTCTGCCCCACTCAACTGTGAGCTCGTTGTGGTCAGGGATTGTCACTCTTTATTGTTGTTCTTTCCCAAGTACTTACTAGAATGTTCTGCCCATAGTAAGCCCTTAATAAAAATGATTGAATGAATGAATTTTTCTAAAAAGGTTTAGCCCATATGTCTCTGCACCACTCACCTCCACATTAAGCAAGAACTCTTAGTTTCTATTTACTGTTGTATTGTACTCTCCCAAGCACTTAGTACAGAGTCCTGTACACAGTAAGCACTCAGTAAGTATGACTGACTGACTTATCTACCATTGGCTATAAGGCACTCAATGAGCTCTCCCTTTCCTACCTAACACTGCTAATCTTCTACTACACTCCAACCCACACACTCCATTCCTCTAATACCAACCTAATTTCAGTACCTCAATCTCATCTATCCTACCATTCACCCCTTTCCCACATCCTGACTCAGGCCTGAAACTCCTTCGCCCTTCATATATGACAGTTTATCACTCTCCCTCCCATCCCAAAACCTCCAAAATCAGATCTCCTCCAGGAGGCTTTTACAAATTAAGCCCATTATCCCCCGTATCCACCGTCCACATCAATTTTATGGCACTTTTAAAGCACTTTTATACTTAATCATCTCCACAATACATGTAGAAATATTCTTATAATTCACTGTATCCTCTACCCCAAATCTATTTTCATGTCTATCCCCCCTTGTAGACTGTGAGCTCCTTGTGCGTAAAGATCATGTCTATCAGTTCTGCATATTGTACTTTCCCAAGCAGGTAGTACAGGATTCTGCCCATGGTAAGCACTCTCTGAATACCACTGATCCATGTCAACTTCTGCACTGTACTCTCTCACTCCCTTAGAGAGAGGCTCTGCAAATGAGAAGGTTTAAATAAAACGATGAAATGATGTAGATGGCATTACCATCAGAAAATGGAACTGGAGAAATGATATCCATGAGTTTCTCTCTGAACAATTCTCCAGATATTGTTCAAAGTGAGAGAAAGCAAAGTTGGAAGAGGTGGTGCTATTGCTGGGATTAATAAAGAATCATTTATAAGTAATATTTTTATCATACAAGTGATTCCATTTCTGAAACCTGGAGCATTTCTCTCATCAAGGCGTTATTTGGCCATAAAGTCAAAAGATTAGGTAAAGAGCTTTATTTAGCCAGTCAAAAAGAATTTAGGGAATATTTCTCCCAAAAAAGATCATCTTTAGGAGAAAGTTCAGAAAAGAAAAAGGTGACAATTTGGGCCACCCATTTCTTGAAAAATATATTGCCCCAATTAGAACATTGAGCATGCTTTGATATTTATCATGGCTAGAGGATGTTTTTCTTTCTCATATTAATTCTCCATAATTATTCAAGGTTTACCTTTGTTATGGCTATATTATGTATTTTTCCATGAAGGACTGTTGGTAAAGGTGCAGTGGAGCAAAATTTCTAACGGATTTAACATCGACACTTATTTACTCTGATTTCAATCACACAGTTTCCTCAATTTGAAAAGTTGCTAAAAGTCACTAACTCTGCTTCCATACCTTTTTCTGATGGCTTGCTTGCATACTGCTGACTTTGCCTTCAAAACTGTTCAGTATCTTCTTAGTGAGGTTTGAAATCCTTATTTTGCACTTTAATTCAAGGACTTCACATCAATGATTTCCAATAGTTATAAATTCTGTTTAAAGCCATTACAAATATGCAAAGCCGTATTTCCTGGATGAAACTCAGGTTACATTTAAAGGAAAATTCTCCCAGACAAGGAGAGAAAGGAAAACGCATATACCTATTCTGAGGAAGACGGTTCATTGGTGGAGAAACAGGGAAGCGTCTGAAGGAGAGAGGCAGAAACCTGTGTTCTGGGAACTAAGTGGAGGCTGTGGGTCTCCACTGAAACTGTTTTGTAATCCCAGAGACACACGTGGAGAGAGATGCAACTTGATGACTTCGGCCCAATGCCATGTGGTGAATGTGAATAGAGAGTAGAAAATACAATAGTTTGAGCTCAGTAATGTTCTGAACACAACCACGCAGGAAATGCACACACTGATGCTATTATTGTCCTTCAGCAATCTATTGAACACCCCTAAACTAGGGTGTCCCTTTCATGATTGTGGCCTAAAGTCATATGGAGCAACTCAATGAATTTATGTCATTGACCAATCAGGTTTATTTAAATCCTCAAATGTGCATGAGATATTATGAACATACAGGAAGAATTTATATATATATAAATATATATAACATTCATACATATATATATAT